>NC_088901.1:6332709-6596037 GCF_037157495.1 Lathamus discolor
GGGCTTGGGCTCACAGCTCTCTAATGCAGGGGCCCCGTGGCCAGAGCAGGACTCACCTGAACCTCTCCTGCCCGGCCGTGTCCCAGAACTGCAGCTTCACCCTCAGCCCCGGCTCCAGCTCCACGAACTGGACGTAGAAATCCACCCCCACCGTCTGGTTGATGGCGTCCAGGAACACCCCCTCCGTGTAGCGCCGCAGCAGCGAGGACTTGCCCACCGTGGAGTCCCCCAGCATGATCACCCGGAACTGGAGCTGCCACCGCGGCTCCATCGGCTCCTCCGGCCCCGCGCCCGGAGCGTGTACGGGCAGGCAGGAGCTGGCTCCTCCACCCAGAAGGCGTTCCCGGCCCGCCATTGGAGCCCCTTTTGTGCTGGCTCCATCTGCATGGATTCTCTCGGGGGGGCCTGGTCCTGTTTATCCCGTCAAGAGACAGACGCAGGGGGGTGACACCCTCCCCCCCTAAAGCAGAGCATCCCCCATTGCTCAGCCTGGAGAAGCGAAGGCTCCTGAAGGGGAACCTCAGAGCAGCTCCAGTGCCTAAAGGGGCTGCAGGGAACCTGGAGAGGGGCTTGGGACAAGGGCCTGTAGGGACAGGCCAAGGGGAATGGCTTGAACTTGCCCAAGGGGAGATGGGATCTTAGGAAGGAATTCTTCCCTACGAGGGTGCTGGGACACTGGGATGGGTTGAATGGAGAAGCTGTGGCTGCCCCATCCCTGGCAGTGCTCAAGGCCAGGTTGGACACAGGGGCTTGGAGCAAGCTGCTCCAGTGGAAGGGGGCCCTGCCCGTGGCAGGGGTTAGGACTGGATGAGCTTTGAGGTCCTTTCCAACACAAACCATGTTACTCAATGCTATGGGTTGAGTCTTGGTGTGTCCCAGCGCTCGGAGCAGCCTTTGTTTAGTGTGGAAAATCATAGGATCAGAGAATAGTTTGGGTTGGAAAGGACCTTGAGATCATCCAGTTCCAACCTCCTGCCATGGGCAGGGACACCTCACACTAAACCATCCCACCCAAGGCTCTGTCCAACCTGGCCTTGAGCACTGCCAGGGATGGAGCACTCACAACCTCCCTGGGCAACCCATTCCAGTGCCTCACCACCCTAACACTAAAGCACTTCCTCCTTTTATCCAATCTAAACTTCCCCTGTTTCAGTTTTAACCCATTACCCCTTGTCCTGTCACTGCAGTCCCTGATGAAGAGTCCCTCCCCAGCATCTTTATAGGCCCCCTTCAGGTACTGGAAGGCTGCTCTGAGGTCCCCATGCAGCCTTCTCTTCTCCAGGCTGAACAGCCCCAACTTCCTCAGCCTGTCTTCATATGGGAGGTGCTCCAGCCCCTGAGCATCCTCGTGGCCTCCTCTGGACTTGTTCCAGCAGTTCCATGTCCTTTTTATGTTGAGGACACCAGAACTGCACACAATGCTCCAGGTGAGGTCTCACGAGAGCAGAGCAGAGGGGCAGGATCACCTCCTTCGCCCTGCTGGTCACGCTCCTTTTGATGCAGCCCAGGATACGGTTGGTTTCTGGGCTGCGAGCGCACACTGCAGCCGGCTCATGTTCATTTTCCCATCGACCAGCACCCCCAAGTCCTTCTCTGCAGGGCCGCTCTGAATCTCTTCTCTGCCCAATCCGTAGCCGTGCCTGGGATTGCTCCCACCCAGGTGTAGGACCTTGCACTTGTCATGGTTGAACTTCATAAGGTTGGCATCAGCCCACCTCACACGCATGTCGAGGTCCCTCTGGATGGCATCCCTTCCCTCCAGCGTATCAACCGGACCACACAGCTTGGTGTCATCGGCAAACTTGCTGAGGGCGCACTCAATCCCACTGTCCATGTCAGCGATGAAGATGTTGAACAAGACCGGTCCCAACGCCGATCCCTGAGGGACACCGCTCGTTACCGGTCTCCAGCTGGACATTGAGTCATGGACCGCACATCTTTGCGTGCAGCCATCCAGCCTCACGTTCATTAAACCCACCCCTTTGGGGAGGTGCTATTTAGTCAAAGCCCCCATTAAGGCTTTAAATAACCCTTGTGGGGACGCAGCCCCAGTGCTGGGTGCTGGCAGTTTCGGGGTCACCTCAGCATCCTGACAGCCCCTCAGCCCCCTCCCTTGGGGAGTTCTGGGTCCTGCAACCAGACTGGGGGCTCCAGAGTAGACCTGTAGGGTCCCCCCATAGCACCCCGACAGCCCAGAGTGCAGTGGGGATGGGGCAGCACCCATGGGTTGGTGCTGATGCGGTCCTGCATGGGGCCGTGTCCATGTCCCTGCCCCACCTCACCTGAACCTCTCCTGCCCCAGCACTGCAGCTTGTCCCTTGTCCCCATCCTGCAGCACGTACCCTGGGGACAGGGCCAGTTCCGGGCCCACCCTCACCCAGGAGGACACACAAACCATCACCAGGAGGGAGAAGCCACCGGGTCCCTCCTTGTTGCCATCATGGGCCAGCTCCACCCAGCCATGGGGCTGTAGGTGTAGAACACGCTGCTGAAGGGGCCCCCAAGGAACCAGAATGCCAGAACTGGGAGGGAAAGGGGCTCTTTTGTCCCCCTGTAAGGGCAGCATGGACACAGGGAATCCCTCCTCACTGCAACAGCTCTGGGGCTCTTTGTTCTCCATCCTAAGGGAATGGGTAACAGATGCTGGCAACATCGAATGTGTCATCTTTGTCCATGCAGGTCCCATTCCAGGCACCCCCATGCCCAGCCACCAAATGGAACCCACCTCGAAGGATCAGCTGGAAGCAGCCATTGGGATTTAGGGCTCATCCCGGCAGGATGCAGGTGCCCCGGAAGCAGCCCAGACCCCAGCACAGGGGACACAGTGCAAGCTTCGAGCGATTGTGTTTATTCACCCTCCAACATTCCACACCCAAACCCACCCCCTCCCAGCTCTTCCCCTTGGAGAACTCCAGTCCTTCCACGCAGGGCTGCAGCAGGAGCCAGACAGGGTCCCTCTTGGTGGGTGCAGTGAGTGGGGCTCAGGAAGGAGCCAGGATGTGGCTCTGCAGAGCTCCCGCAGCCCTCATGGGCCAGCTCACACCTCAGCTCCATGCTGACCTGAAGAGGGTAACAGATAACGCAGCTCAATGAAGGGCAGCAGCTCCCGGTGCCACAGAATTCCCATCTATCCCTTGGCTCCTTCACGCCTGGCCTCAGCCCCATATCCGCAGGACTCATCCAGCAGTCTCCAGAAGAAGGATCATCACGGACCAGGCTGCACCCAGAGGGCTGCCCAGTTAAGATCCCGACTAACGAAGCCCATCATTCCCAGATGGAGTGGCCACTTCCAGCACGGGCAGAGGCAACTTGAACCGTCCCTTCCCCCCAGGGCTGGCGAGATCCCACTCAAAGCACCAGGGACACTCACCCAGTTCCACGTCAGCTTCCCATGATGCAGGCCCTAAGGAAGGCAAAGCCCATCCCTTCCCCATGGAGAGGTGCTCAGCAGCTCTTTTCCACCAAGTAATTCCTGGAAAAACCAGCCCCAGGTGAGCATGTGAAGCTGGTGGGATGCTGCCCACCAGGAACTGATGCATCAGATCCAGCCCAGGTAAACCCCAGCCTCCTGCTGTGCCCAACATTCCTCCATGCTCACTCCCACCCCAGCCTTCCCAAAGGAGCACCAGCACAGGCTGTCTGCTGACTGGCCCCTCTCCCAGCAGCACTGCACCAGCACAGGATGAGACCAGCCAGAATGTTGCTTTTCCTCCTTTTTCGACCACGAGATCAGTATTCAGATCTGATGGGAAAGGGATCCGGAGGGATGGGACACAAGAGTTTGGAATGAGGGCATCCCACTCTCACCTGAGGCCGAACCACAGGCAGGTCACGGTCATCATCCAGCAGCCAAATGACCCTGGAAGAGCAACACCACCCCGAAAATGAGGAGCAGGCTGCAGACTGGGGGTACCCCCCCATTCCTGGGAGTCTATAGGAGGGGCGAGTGACAGCAACGGGCAGGAGAAGCCCAGCAGTCAAAGACCTTCCATTGCTCTGGCATGTTGTTGGAGACCTGCAGCCATTGTACTGAGCCACAGCTCTTGGATGAACATGCCCAGGCAGCACGGAGCTCCCCACCCAAGGCTGGGATGGCTCCAAGCAGCAGGAGGGATCCAGCAGCTTCGGGTCGGGTTTGGTTCCTGGTTCTGCCACAGTAACGCTGCAGAAAGAAGTCCCTTTATCCCAAGGGATGCATGACACGGGCAGAACAAGAACCAAGGGGAGCCCGCAGTTCTTCATGCCTCGTATTACAGGGAATCCCTGTCTGCAGCATGAGCTTATGGAGGATCCACAGCCCCCGGAGACAGCATTGTGCTGGCACTACCTGGTGCTCAGGCCAGGAGAGCCATAAAGGCAGCCCCATTCCCAATGGGCAACTCCAGAGCCTGGATTGCACATCTCACCTGTCCAACGCTGAGCCCGGCACCAACCATCCCATGCCTTAGGATCGCCTTCCATGCTGGGATGCTGCTGGGGAAGAACAGCGCCTTGAGCTTCACACAGATGACAGAGAGACCTTAAAGCCCATCCAGTTCCAACCAGGGACACCTTCCACTTGCTCCAAGCCCCATCCAGCCAGGCCTCGAACACCGCCAGGGATGGGGCATCCAAACCGGCTCCGTTCCACCCATCCCAGTGTCCCAGCACCCTCACAGGGAAGAATTCCCTCCTAAGATCCACCTCAGCCTCCCCTCGGGCAGGTTAAAGCCATTCCCTTGGCCTGTCCCCCCATCCCTTGCCCGCAGCCCCCCCGCCGGACGCCCCTGTGCCTTCCTGCCATGTTGCCGCTCGGTTACACTGGTTCAAACGGAGCGGCGACCGTCGAGGAAAACCCTTCGCTCTCGGCTCCTTTTTGACCGCGTCTGCCACAGCGCCGAGACAGACGCAGCTTCGATAGGGCCGGCCCGGGCTCCCCCGCCCCGCAGCCGCCTTCCCCGCGGGGGCTCTCAGCTCAGCGCGCTGCGGTCACTCACCAGCGGTCACACCATCCGCCCCTGCAAGGGGGGAGCGGAGCCCTCCGGCGGCCCCACTGCCCTTCACAGCCCAGGGGAGGGCCCCGAAGCACCGCGGGGAGCGCCAGGGGAGGGCGGATGGCGCCGGATGGCGGCCGATGGCGCCCGCCCCACAGGCCCTAAGCCCGCCGCACCCGCCATCGTAGAGAGAGACGGAAATCACCGCGCGGTGGGCTTTTATAGCGAGGCAGCGCGGCGGCTGATTGGCTGTTGGGGCTGGGCCCTGCCGCAGAGCCTTATGGGAGTTGTAGTTCGTGCCGCTTATGGCGCCCGTATCTGCCGTGTCACCCCACTTCCCAAGGGATAAAGGCTCCCCTCTGCTCCCGCAGCAGCAGGGAATATCCCACCCCAAGCAGCAAGACTGTGGTTTATAAGCGCCCCAGCCCACCTAAACAGCCTCCACTTTGGGTGGCACAAAGAATTCTTTCTTCTCCTCCCCACATGGGGTTGCTCTCCCAAAAGGGGATTGAAGCATTTGTGTTTTCCTACAGCAGCCACGTTTTTCCTTCCTTCCTCCCTCCCTCCCTCCCTTCCTTCCTTCTTCCAGAAGTTGGGGAGCACACCTGACCCTTGGGGAATGGAAGGAAAGTTTCTTGGAAGCAAAAGCCTACCTGCCAAAGCAATCCTTCTGTTGCGTTCCTGGCTCATGATCCATCGTCAATGGAAAGGATTCCAACCAACTGGTTTGGAGCGACTGCTGTAATTCCTGCAGGTGCTGATGCCACAGCCTCCAGGAAAAATAGGGGTGAGAAGCCAGAGACTGCTTCCTGCCCCTGAGCCCTGGGGAAAGAGCAGAAAGGATGAGGGACAACAACAGTTAGTTTTAAACCTGAGCAAAAGGCACAGATGAAAACCATTCACAGCACTCAGGAATCACCCTTGGAGCTGGTCAAACCCCCCCCCCCCCCCAAACGTGCCAGGTTGGCAACCAAATCAACATGGTTGATCAGCAGCACAAGCCTGGAAATGAGCCCCAACCCTTGTGTGGCCAAGCTCTTTAGACAGCCCTGGTCAAAGCTGGTCCCATCCTCCACCTCCCGCATGGATCTTGCGGCTGCTTTACCAAGTCACAAGGCATTCATTCGCTGGGTGTCCTGGATTCTCCTTGGCACTCCTGCAAAGGGAACCTCGAAATCTCCCTGTCAAATCCCAGGGCAGAAACTGGGAGATCACTGTAGCAAATGAAAGAAGCCCTTCCCAAAAATCCAGACCTTGGTAGACATCAAGTGTTTGGCAAGAGAATCTTCCAAACGGGTGAAGGCCCAAAACCTGTGATGTTCAACAGACCTCATCCCAGCATGAGATGGTGGCTGGAGTTCCAAAGAGGAGCAGAGAAAATCCCATTGCATGCCTGCATTGGGGAGGCCCCGATAAAACCTCCTGGTCTGGCTGGGAGCCTCGCACCAGTCTCTTTGGTAGCATCCACAGGATGGGGAGCACTGGGAGATGCTCCTGTGCTATGGAAGAGGCTGCAGTTCCCATCACCAGACAGGTGGGAGCAGACATCCCGCAGGAAAGCGCTCTGTGAGGCGCTAACAGTGAGGAAAAGCAAGGATTAATCAGTAATCCAAGTGGGTTGCTGTGCTCCCTGGGAATCCTGTGTGCCGAGAGGACAAGACAAGCCCTTGCCATGAACAGCTCTATCTCTTATCACCTTACCTGTGTTACCTACCATTGCTTTGAGCCTGGAAAGAGCAGAAGCATGGAATGAAATCCAGAAGCTGGTGTATCCAGAATGCTTCCCAAGATGCAGAGAGCAAACCTGGGAGGCAGAGATTCCTCCCAGGTCTTGTTCAGCAGAAGCTGGGCATGAGGAGAGCCAGTGTTGAGAAACTGAGCATGCAAAGATCAGAGCCAAGCACCTCTGCTCCTCAAGAAGGATTCAGAGAAATACCAAAGGGTGTTTGGTACTTCTTGATGTGTGGGGGTAGGAACCATCTGCTGAAACTGGCCCAAGCAACAGGAATTTTCTCTACTCAGACACACATGGAAAACATCATCACTGATTCCTATCAGAGCTCCCAACCCACACACTGGGCTGTGCTGGTGCGGAGCCATGTTAGCTAAAGGAATGGTTTCCTTCCTCATCCTACTGGTCAGCATTCCTCACAGGCCACCCCCACTGCTTATGTCAAGCTTGGAATTAAACACATGCAATGGCAACAGTCCACCCCACAGCCTTGCAGCTTCTGCTTTGGAAACCACCCCTGCTTCATGCCCAACAGGAACACCCACATCTTTCCAGCTCTGCACTTGGCCCAACATTTTTCAGTCTATGTAATTCCAACAGTAATCCCAGCAAACTGAGAGGAATCTCAATTGGATCATCACATCTTCATCAAGTAACGTAGGAAGTGTTCTTGTAATTACTAGTAAATGCCGCATGCTGAAAGGCAGAGTATTTCATCGTCTCCACTGCACGTTTTGATGCAATGCTCATAGAATCCCAGCTGTGTTTGGGTTGGAAGGGACCCTAGAGCTCATCCAGCTCCAACCCCCCACCTTCCACTGGAGCAGCTTGCTCCAAGCCCTGTTCAGCCTGGCCTTGAGCTCTGCCAGGGATGGGGCAGCCACAGCTTCTCTGTTCATCCCATCCCAGTGTCCCACCACTCTCACAGGGAAAAGCTTCTACCTCAGATCTCATCTCAGTCTCCCCTCTGTTATCTTTTTAAATGTAATTTTAGAGAATTTCATAATCCCCTTGAGCTGTGATATCATCTGCTTTGGATTTCGTCTTTAGCACGTAAAGATAAAAGCAGGATTTACCTTACTACATGGAGTCCTTGTCTTTCATCTGGTGTTAGGCTAAAGGACAATTAATCAGAGCTTTTCCTGTAGCCATCCATGAGCAGCAGAATCCCACACTCTGTTTGACTTGGATTCCAAAGCACAAACTCTGCAAACTGCAGGTGACGGGTTTGTAGCTCCACATAAAGTCTCTTCTGTGCTTCAGATGCTGCAATGACAGCCAGGAGCTGAAAATGAACATGAAGATGAGTAAGTGATCCACAGGAAACAGTGTGGAGAGATTAACAGCTCAACAGAACGTTGGCTGAGAGTCTCACAAACAACCCCCAAAAACTGGCTCCTGCATCAAGGGAACGCGGCCCAGAGCCTCACGTCAACCCTCGCTCCGAAAAGGAAATGCAGGAGCTATTTTCAGCTCTGCAGCAACAGTAAACAGGCTTTGGTGGGTATCCTCTGCTGGCCTCTGTCCTCCCAAACTGTTCTTTCTACACGTAAGGAAGGGCCCAAGGGTCTGGATATACACAGCTCTGCTGGAACATGGGATGCCCCATCCCTGGCAGTGCCCAAGGTCAGGCTGGACAGGGCTTGGAGCAAGCTGCTCTAGTGGAAGGTGTCCCTGCCTGTGGCAGGGGGTTGGAGCTGGATGAGCTTTAAGGTACAACCCAAACCACTCTATGATTCTATGAAACTAGGGGATTATGATGGGTTGGACCAACCATGACCAGCTTTCCACCACAGAAACAACAGTAGAGAGCAAAATGATTTGCCACAGGGTCACTGTCTGTGTGGAGTGCTGCTCTGTGCTAACCTGCTCTGCTGTCCTTTAGAGACAGGCTTGGATGGAGATGGCTTATCTGTGCACCAGGGATTATTACACAGCCTTAGAAGTACAGCATAAACTGATATTGATAAAGGAAGCGTGGTTTCAGGTCAAATTATGAAGGCTGCACTATAAAAGCTAAAATCTGGATGGATAAGACAGGTCCAACTGTCTTATGACGGCTGGGCACCAGGGTAGCGCTGTTGCAGCACAGGAATAGAACGATCTAGAAAGCCATTAACAGCAGAACATAAACCCCCTTTACATCACCTCTGAAATGCCCTTTTCAAGAAGAGGGGCATCCTCTGAGCTGAGCAGCTCCGTCAGAAGCAACAAAGCACTCTTCTCTCCTCCATCTCTGAAATGCTCCCAGCACAGGCAGGGAACATTCATCTCCTTAAATTCAGAGCAACTGAAGTTTAGGACATTGGTAACAGCCCACAGCACAGTCAGATGCACAGCAGGAGGGAAGAATTTACAGCAGAAGACACAGGGAGCCTGCAGTCATTCAGCACCTGTATCACATCACTGCTCCCCTCATAGCCACAGCACGTTCAACCACTGCAGTCGGTAAGAAGAGCACAGACTGACAAATACATCACAACTATGGACACAAAGGGGTAGCAGAATTAGGCTTTATGAAAGTATTGAAATCTCGTGGCAAATCTCTGCCTCAACATGGGCAGGGAGGCAATGAACTGCTTTGCAGCAGCAATTTCAGTTACCAAGCCATTTCTTGGATAGACATTTATTGCAGGTAGTTTTTGTTCCTAGTTCTCCAAGAGTTAAGGCACAAAAGCCTGGAAAGGGCTTAGAACATGTACAGAAGTGCGATTATTTTTCGCTTTCACCTCTAATGCAACATAATCTTAGCTTAAATAATATTGCTTGACCATCCAGCTTATACAACATCCAGTAAAAAACTGCTTTCCAGGGCAGCAACAATTTGTTGGACAATACAGCGATTGCTCTGACCCGTTTTTGCTGCAGGATCTTCAGTTTCACCAGGTTCACTCTGACAGGACAGTGGAAGGGAAATCTCATCACCTCAATGAGACCATTTTTCATCCACAATGAAACATGAGACACAAAATAAGGTTTAAAGAAGGCTGCTGGTAAAAGTGTTTTAAACTGGTTGGCTGCTGGGGAATTGTTTCCTTATAGACAAGTGGAGAAGCAAGGCAAACGTGAGAGACATCACCAGACTGGAGGCATCGGTCTGGAGTAGTTTTACAACGCTCCTTTCCGTCTTTACTCTCCAAAAAGCTCTTCAGGTAGGTTAAGAACACCGAGCTCTACACAGGCTAGCTCAAAGAGAACATAAGCTTTCATCTATGTGGTTCTTCCCCATCCTCAAGTCACAGTAACCTTACCCAGTCACCTTGCAACATGTCAGTGGTATCCAGCAATGATTCCTTAAAAGAACCCATTCGTGGGAGTTGGATCAGAGAACTGAAGATGGTTAAATGGGCAGCAAAGCAGAAAGACGGGCAGGAACCAAATGCAAAGGGTGATTTTACTTAAAAGACCAACTTTTTTATTGGACGTTGGAGTAGAGTCTTTCCCCTGTGCCATCTCGCTGAGAGTTTATAAATTACAATTCCCAAATAAGAGTTCATTTCAAGACAAAAGGAATAAAACTGTTGCAGTTCTAACTTTCCCCACGAATAAAAGTTTACCATGATGCTCCTAAGATACTCATTCCGTACAGGGAAGGCCACAGTCCTCCTGTACTTCGAGTAACAGACCTGGATGGAGAAAGGGCCACCCCTCACTACTGCAGGGTCCTGGTGCAGCATTAACAGTCTGGAGCACACTGGCGGGCTTGTCACACAGACACAGTGCCTCAGCCTGAGGCTATAACACGGCTGGAATCTCTGAAGAGACACTGTCCAAAGGCTGCCAATGACAGTCCATCAAGGCATCATAGAGCTCTTCACTCTGTTCCATAAACTGCTTATTTGCTTCATGGACGTCTAGCTGAGGCGTTGGATCTAAAGGAGGAAAGACAAATAGGTCACATACCAAAAGCTTTAGGAAGGAAAACCCACACCCCATAAACGTGTTAGTTTGATTAAAACAAAGCTGGGGAGAGTCACAAAACACTCCCAGCACCTGCCCAACCGTGAGCCTGACCAGATCAGCCCTTTCTGCAACGCGTTAAGAAACCACGCCATCCAAGTATGTCCCTCTTTGCAGTGGTGACTGCCCCCATAGCAGAGTGAACGGAGAGGACGCGTACCTGCACCTCGCAGCCCAGGGTAGCCACTTAAACTGCCAAAGAAGGTGGGGAGCACTAAGGCACCGACTGCCAAGTGGCGAAGCGGAGGCGCAGGCACGTGGTCCATTCTGCTCCCTCCACTACGGGGTCAGAGTGGCTGCTGGGGATGGCTGGGGACCGTAGGTGCTGCAACAAGAGTCACCAGAGCTCGTCTGCCAAAGCCTCGGACATCTCAAAGCATTTCACAGTTAGTAACCCAAAGAGGGGCAGCAACGCCCAGTGAATGACATATGAACACAGCCCCGAGCTGACAGCTGTTTGCAAGAAATGTCTGCAAAGCATTTTGGAGCTGGATAGGAACACAGAGGGCACGATCCTGCTGCTACTGCAGCATTTCCCAATCATTGACTCATCATATTCCCCAAACCATTTGGAGGATGTAAAGCTCACTGAGCAACACCCACAATCTACAGCTCAGGTTATCAGAGCAGCACAATCACACAGGTTAGTGAGTGACTAGCACAGTGTGAAGCAACCAGCTGACTGGAGGAAAAACTATCAAGCACTCAGGAATAAAAGGCTTGTAAACACGTTTGGCATTAGCTGCATCGTGTCGTAACACATCGCAGCAGAACACAGCTCAGAAACAATACACTGGTGATAGATTATTTAATTTTCCTCCAAATTTCAACTTGTTCATTTAACCGATGAGAAAAAGACACCCCAGAGACAGTCCACCTATAGAGCTGGTGTGTTTCAGAGCAAGAAAACCCCTCCTGAAATGCTTTTAAAAGCCATTCAGGGCTTTCTCATTGATGTTGATACTGATACCTATGGATCCTGTAAAGGATCCAGCTGCTTTCTACTGTCACCACATGGAAGAATAAGCTACACTACACAGTGTATATTCCACTCAAGACAGCCATGTGAAACTGCTCCTATGAATTGATTATTTTCTTGCATTAATAAATGAAAACTGCTGTACATTTATCCAAACCAATGACTAATGACCCAATGACTGATAAAGGAAGTACCTGATCACTGTGCTAACTGACGTGATTTCTTTTTTAAGCTAAAACCACAGTGAAGTATCCTGGCTTCTAAATTCCAAGATTTTACAGGAAAATCGAATACCTCCATTGTTTTTTGTAGCATAACAGAAAGAAACACTTTAAAAAAGGATAAAGGTTTGAGTACTATAGGAGATTAAAATCTCAGTGCTGGAGGAGTCAGTTTCAGTGAGCAGCAACTGTAAAACAAGGACGCAGATTTTCTCAGACCTCAGATTAGATGTCTCTAACTCGTGCAGAACAGACAACTTCAACATAGAGTTTGAGAAACGTACCTTCCAATGCATCCTCACCAACTTCTTCATATGTCTGCAAGGCAAAACAAAACCCTTAGGACAGCAGAGATTTACCTTTCCTTTTACAGACATCACCTGCTGATCACTGCTGTCACATACTGACGTAGAGCTGACTGATGACAACAGAATTATTCACACATTAAGTCCTGTGTTCTACTCCCAACAGACTCCATGAGGGAGATCATAGAATCACAGAATAGAATCAGAGAGTGGTTTGAGTTGGAAGGGACCTTAAAGCTCATCCAGTGATGATGTCTAGTGGACACCTTCCACTGGAGCAGCTTGCTCCAAGCCCCTGTGTCCAACCTGGCCTTGAACACTGCCAGGGATGGGGCAGCCACAGCTTCTCTGGGCACCCTGTGCCAGCGCCTCAGCACCCTCACAGGGAAGAGCTTCTGCCTAAGAGCTCATCTCAGTCTCCCCTCGGGCAGGTTCAAGCCATTCCCCTTGGCCTGTCCCTACAGGCCCTTGTCCCAAGCCCCTCTCCAGGTTTCCTGCAGCCCCTTTAGGCACTGGAGCTGCTCTCAGGTCTCCCCTTCAGGAGCCTTCTCTTCTCCAGTCTGAATCAGGCCACACTAAACTTCTGAGGCAGCAGTTTCTGTGCCTGTGGTGTAGTAGGGTAGGTGTCCTCTTTTGTTCTACCCTCTAAAACTGGCCATATCAAGAGAACCTTTCTACCATGACAGCTCTATTAAGAGACCCTTTGCGTCCTCCAGAGCTTTCTTCTCTTCCAGTCCCAGCAATATCCCCCCCCGAAAAGGCAACAGTACACACCAGGGTGTGCTCAACAGTTTTCCTTCCTCATATTAAGACCCCATAGCTTGATGAGGAAATATATCCATTACTGTTTTGTAAGCTATGGGGAGTTTCTGTGCTGACAGAGCACTGAAGAGTGAGTATGTCACACTGCCCTACCTGGATTGTGCTCTGGGTGTATCCATACTGGGGATAGCTGTAGCTGTAACTGCCCGTGTTCTGGTCATAGCCCCACTGCGCATAGTAGTTGTGATATTGTTGGTAATACTGGTTATAGTTATAGTTGTACATCTGGTTGTACTCCATGGCTTTCACACGATTACTTGGAAAAAAAGAAAAAAAGCAGGAATTAAGTTGCCAAGAATGAACCAGGTAAAAAAGCAATGAAAGAGCTTAAGATTTGTATCCATGGTGCATAGGCAAGGCTTAGTTTAACATGCAAATTCAGTCTTTAAAATAGATCCACTATTCACTGCAGCAGCATTTATCATTTGCATACATTTGCAGGAAGAAAGAAGTCTTTCAATTAATGCTCTTTCCTATATTCATCTTCATTAATTGCTTTCATTCCTTATGAGTTAATGGAGTATCACTTCCTGCCTTTGTGAAGGGGAGAGTTCAGGACTAGGCGCCTCAGTTTACAACAATCCTGAACCATGATCCAAAATCTTGGGTCCCTTTTTCCTTCTGATAAATAGGAGGGAGTGAAGTGCTCTGCAGCTTCCTGCCACCGGGTACTGAGTCTTGCTTTACAAGAAGAGTTAAAGACTGAGAGCCTTGCAAAAGGAATGGGGTTTTCTTTAGCAAGAACGGGCAAAACCCTCTTCCCTCTGCCACTGTTGTGCAGAAGCTTAAAGCAATGACTCCTTGACCCCAGGCTCTCTGAATCTGAGTTCATGAGTGCACAGAGCTGGAAACGCCCATGAAGTGAAAAGGACTACAAATAATAAAAGAAATCCTTAATCTTAAAACCATTTAAAATAGCCTGTATGTTGCCTGAAATCCCCATTCCCTGCCATCAAGCGGCAGCTTTTCTCCAAGGAATTAGGAATCCCACCAGATTATTGAGATGGGAAAGTAATGAGATGACAGATCTTGCTTGAAAATGGAAGTATGTCACACATCAAGCTATGTCTAATGATGAAATTAGTGAGAAGTAGGAGGAGGGAAACAGCAGCAATCTTCTCACCACGATACACCCCCTTTTTCTCTTCCTCAACCCCCCAAGACTTCTGAGGTGCCTGAAAACCTAAATGTTATTCAAATAGGGAGCAATTACTATGATTCGTATTACCCTAGTGCTACGAGCCCCAAGTCAGAGCAGGATCTCATTGTATCAGGTTCTGAACAAACACAGAAAACAAAGTTAATCCCTGCCCCAAAAGACTTATATGTAGTAGACATTATCACAGAATTAGCAAGGTCATTGAGCTTTGCTACCCAGAAATCAAGAAGCAGATTTAGACAATTGCAATTTAACACAAAGGAACATTATACTTTAAAAAATGATCAGATTTAAATATAGTGTGTGTGTATTTAATAATGTATACAATTCAAAACAGTGTTAAATGCTTAACTCTAGAGCTAACATTAGAATTCTTTGGGATTCCTGGGCATTCTGATACTCTAGCTAATTGTTCCTTGGGTATTCCTTCACTTTGGGATGGAAACATCCAGGAATTGTAGCCAAAGCACTAAAAGACATTGGTTTCACTTCACAGTGCTCTAGTGAACCCCTGCCTGCTCTCATACTCACGCTTTTGGTATAGCCACACTCAAGCGTACAGGTTTGGAGCCCAAGCCCACAGCTCCTTGACACTCGGTCAGGGCTCTTTTCTGTTCCAGCTCATCCGTAAACTTCACAAACCCGTAACCTCTGCAGAGATACAGAACGGCTCCAATGAAATAACAGCAAAAGAAGCCACTTTAAAACATGTATTTACAGGGAAGGTAAAAGAGGTGCTGAAGAACACAGCAAAAGGAATGCCTTCATTAGGGCTGTCCCTGCTTTTACTGGAGACCTTAGAGCAGCTCTCAGTGCATAAAAGGGCTACAAGAAGCCTGGAAAGGGGCTTTGGACAAGGGATGTAGGGACAGGACAAGGGGAATGGCTTTAACCTCCCAGAGGGGAGATGGAGATGAGCTCTTCCCTGTGAGGATGTAGAGGCACTGGCACAGGGTGCTGTACCAGTGGATTCTGAGGAACTGGAAATAAGCTGACACAAGCCGTGTTGAAATGCATGAACAGTAGCAAAGCCTCAAATCTGCACCAGGAGCATATAGATAATCTACATGGTTGCAAGTCAGCACAGGATTGACACGACAGAGGCGCTGCTTATAGCTAAAACTGCCTCGCTGTGAAGGAAAACATCACTTGTGTGTAGGATTGGCTAAGATAGACTTTCTAATCAAGTCCTTTTTGCAACAGGAAAACACTCAAATAGGCTTTTATTACTCTGAACAATTGCACAGCCCCATTGGTGTTCTCAAGAGTGGACCTGAAAATGAGCTCTTAACGTCAAGTTGCTAAAACCTGCTCTGACAGCACAACTGGAACAGGGCTAGCACCCAGCCAGCAAGCCTTGGACTGCAGCAATCCTGCACTGTGGTGCTGGCAGCTCTGCACAACAGCCAATATGAATTCTCCTCCAACCCCAAAGGTCCTTTGCGTGGGCTTCTGCTGCTGTAGTGAGTCAGAAGCAATACAACAGCACCCAAGAGGGCAGTGCCAGGATCCCAGCATGGGCTGGGCTGCCTCCTGCAGCAGAAAGATCAAAGACATAGGTGTGGGAGGGAAAGAGGAATCCATCTGGGTGAAGGAAAGAGGTTGGGAGGGTAAGGGCTTGTCTACCTGGGGAAAAGCACCGACTGTAAGCAAGGGTGTACATTTACAGCACATTATCTCTTCTGTGGGAACTCTGCAACACCATGTAACATGCTCTTTTGAAAGTGGCATCACGTACTCATCACATACTGCTCATAGTAGGTCCCCACTGGCAGCTAGTACAGAGCAGTTCCTGCCCCATGATGGGCATGAACTGCAGCCTTTTAGAATCATAGAATAGTTTGGGTTGGAAAGGACCTCAAGATCATCCAGTTCCAACCCCCTGCCATGGACAGGGACACACTAAACCATCTCACCCAAGGCTTCATCCAACCTGGCCTTGAACACTGCCAGGGATGGAGCATTCACAACCTCCCTGGGCAACCCATTCCAGTGCCTCACCACCCTAACAGGAAAGAATTTCCTCCTTAGATCCAATCTAAACTTCCCCTGTTTAAGTTTTAACCCATTACCCCTTGTCCTGTCACTGCAGTCCCTGACGAAGAGTCCCTCCCCAGCATCCCTACAGGTCCCCTTCAGGTACTGGAAGGCTGTTATGAGGTATCCATGCAGCCTTCTCTTCTCCAGGCTGAACAGCCCCAACGTCCTCAGCCTATCTTCATACAGGAGGTGCTCCAGTCCCCTGATCATCCTTGTGGCCTCCTCTGGACTTGTTCCAACAGTTCCATGTCCTTTTTATGTTGAGGACACCAGAACTGCACACAATGCTCCAGGTGAGGTCTCACGAGAGCAGAGTAGAGGGGCAGGATCACCTCCTTCGACCTGCTGGTCACACTCCTTTTGATGAAGCCCAGGATACGGTTGGTTTCTGGGCTGCGAGCGCACACTGCAGCCGGCTCATGTTCATTTTCTGATCAACCAGCACCCCCAAGTCCTTCTCCGCAGGGCCGCTCTGAATCTCTTCTCTGCCCAGTCTGTAGCTGTGCCTGGGATTGCCCCAACCCAGGTGCAGGACCTTGCACTTGTCATGGTTTTTGGATGGAACGAGGAGTAAGCGAAAGCAGGAAGATTGGCAGTTCCAAACCAGAGATGGGACAGATAAAGGGTGGGATGTAGCGCATAGGAATAGATGCTGGGTGCAGCAAGGGAGAAAGTTTTTGGCACACCAGTAGCTAAACCAGCTTTTAGTACAGGAGAAAACCCACCAAGAAAGCATTTCTTTGTGGCCAGGACATTCTGTCCTATCCCTGCAGTTACGAGAACCCCCCAAGCTGCACCCTCATCAGAAAGCAAAGAGGTCAGCGCAGTTCTAAGGCATCAGGCTCTTCTCTTGCCTCAACAAGAGGTGCTGGGAAAAAGGTGCTTTGAAGCTTTCCTGATCTACCACTAGGCACGTCCACAAGCCCCAGGTTCCTCTCTCACACCACACCAACACTTGCAGTTGCCTCAGCTTTGAGTAACTGCACAAGTCACAACAAAGCCCCTGGCAGCAACACCCTGGTGCTGATAGGGGAGATAGCCTCGCTCTTCCCAGCTATAGGACTTTAAGTCCCTGCTCCTTCCCCACTTACAGAGCTACCACAGATTCCCTTTCCCTGTGGCCTGCACTTACCAACACTTCCCGAAGCTTAACTATTGGTCCGACTCACATCACCCAACAGCTCTTTTGTAGGCAGAGACTGAAGCAAAAGAACCACTGGGTTTACACCTCTGAGGTGCTCGGAGCCCACCCAGTGCTGGTCTCAGGTGAGGTGGCAGTAACAGCACGATACTTAACAGCCAGAGAGTGACTAAGCAGCTCTGCAAGAGGTTCAGGTTGTACATGAAGGACTTCATTACTAAGGATGTTGTACACCTCTGGAACAGGCTGCCCAGAGGTTGTATTATCCCCATCCAGGGAAGTTTTCCAGGCTGCACAATTCCTGGCTGACCTTATCGAATGTTGGCAGCCATCCTGCTCCAAGTGGGAGGTCAGATCACAGACCTCCAGAGATTCCTTCAAACCAATATGGCTAAGACTGAACCTTATGTGAGAAAGAGGAGAGATCTTGAGCATGTTCTGTAACATGCTGCCAACACACAAAGGGCATCACACGGAGTGACAGGATGCTGTGGGGACTGTCAGAACCCAAGCACACTGTAACTGAACATCCAAGAACGTTGTATTCTAAGCTTATAGAACTATGCTTTTCCCCTTAATGCATTCTATCTTTCCTATTGTTGCATGTGAAGTGAAAGAGAAGAACAACTAAAAGATGACTTACTTGGATACTCCTGCCTGGTCCAAAACGACTTTGCCACCTCTACACGAGGGATAAACTTTAACAAAAAATTCATATAACATGCCATCATCCACGTCAGGAGTCAGGTCTCCCACAAAAAGGGAATATTCTGGACTAAAGAAACCAAGAGAAAACTCCTTAAGCACAATGACACAAACCAAAGAGGCATGCTGAGTGACAGCTAACAGCCTGAACTGCAGAGAGAAGTGATATTAAAAGAGCATCTAATGGATAATTCAAAGTGTTACCAGCTAAGTTGCTTCAGTGACTTAGAATTGTTATTGACATTGTGTTTCAAGTCAATTCAAGCAGCACAACCCATCTATTCACTACTATTGCTATTGAAAGATAATATCAGGGTATTCAACAGGGCAAGAAAACATTAAGGTCTCGTTAATAGCTTTGCTATTTCCAACGTATTGATCTTAAATGATAATACACAAATGAGATACTTTGGTGCTACAGAGTTTAAACAGTTCAAAGACACTCCTGACACATCTGCTGCGCCACACAGAAAGCAAAGCATAAACCCAACAGGCAGTGTAAGTTATCCTCCCTCTGCTAAAGACTGGCACTGAGGAACTTGTGGGTTTGCGTGTTTTGAATACCCTTTGCAAGGCAAATGATACAGAGGCATTAACCAGCAAACTTGATATTAAATACTGAACATTTACCTGTTATCAGGCTGTTTCCCATACGTTGCATAATTCAGTTTAAATCGCTTTGCCTGAAACAAGGCAGAAATGAATCCATGCATTCAGATGTTCTGTGTGAAGCCACACAATTAGGAAACACAATACACTGATTCTGGCTGCCTGCACTGGCTCTCTGACATCTGTAGCTCCCAACACGTGCTACATACATCATCCCTCTACACACCACCATGTTTGGAATTAAACTGTGGCTATTCCTGAAGCTAAACTTCAGTGATTGTCTTACTCCTTGCAGGAGCTGCTCTCTTTGTCTCTCTGGTGACTAAGAAGGCACTGAGGAAGATTAACTTCCTTTAATCATGGGCTCTGATTTGAGTATTAAGCAGGGCAGGTGAAACAAATCCCTCCAGGATTCTCATCTACCCCTTCTGACGGGGCTGCCGTCCTCTCAGGAAGCTGACCAAAGGGCTCAACCTGAACTTCCCAGTTTCGTGCTCAGGGTATTAATTACACTGAAAGAGGTATCATAAATTTACTTGACTACCTCCCAGTGTAATTGAGGCCGTTCTAGAGCTGCTTCAGGAAGCAGTCATCCCAGCTCCTGCAGCCAGCTCCTGTGGGTACAACGGGCAGCTGTGTCAGCCATCCCATTTTAATCTACTCCACGTTGAAGTCAACAGCCTAAAATTAGCCACGGTGACTATTCTTCCTCCTAACTACCTTTTACATATCCAAGACGTTTGTTACATGCTGCAGTTACACAATGGCCTAGCTCCTGCGCTGTAAATAGTTTGGAGTAACTTTTGCTTGCTAAGGGTCAAGAATAACACAAGGCTTAAAAGTCACATTTCTGTTGCAAACCCAAGTTTCTCACAACTCAGGATGAACTCCCAAGTTCATCCGGTACATATGTAAGAACTTACACACTGAGACAAATTAAGATGGAGCTACAACTGGAGAGACTGTGGAGGACTGTGGAAGGGATACTCAATCTATTTTTAACTTGTTCTTTCACATTAGTACAACTGTGGTAAGAGTAAAAAGGTTCAAAAAGACAAGAAAACAGAAAACCTCACACCACACCAGATCTATACCTGGATTCTATCCCATTCACACAGATATGAGTGGGTTTTCCAACACTTTTCTGCATAAGAACATTTGCAGTGTTATGCTCATCACTTTAACTAGAAAAAAAAGGAGAATCCCAGTTTGCTAACTATTGAATTCATCTGTAACCATTCCAAATACAGCTCTGTTGCTATCTATTCCTTCCTAGTTGTGGTTCTCAACTGCCTGACTCCAGTTACTCACCGGTGTAGCCCCAGGAAGCGGTTTTCCATTGATTTTGTGTAAACATTTCTCTGCAGTAGCTAGATCTGCAAACTCTACAAAGCAATAGCCTGCTGGAATTCTGAACACAGGACACAGGAGAGAGAAAGAGTTCACATTTAAAACACATTTCACATAACCAGGAGGGAGTTTGCTATAGTTGCAATACTTAGGACCATTTCTGTTTCAAAAGATAGACAGCAGCTCCCAAAAAGAAGCCAGCAAAGGCATCTTTATCTCAAGTCAAGGTAGCCCCTACTTACCAGTAAGTCATGTCAAATAGTCTGGCTCACAATTAGTTTTGTTTCTGCTTTCATTCACTAGAAGTTTTCCCACCCAAGTCTCCCAACCAGTTGGAAACTGAAATGACAACATCTACACGAATATAGAAGGCAGAATTCCCACCTTTGCCAGCACCACGCACTACTGCCACGATGAACGCCAGCCTGGCACTAAAGCTTTCAGGCCAGTTACGGGCAGTGTAACTCCAAGAGAGCCTGTCTGGCACAGTACACCTCTCTGAACAAGTCCTGAAGTGCTGCAGCACGAGGGCTCAACCTTGGCTTGCTGATAGTCAAAGAGCCAGCAACTGTCCTCTCCACTGCTACCACCATGCACCCAGATTGGTGGCAGCCCTGGTGAAAAGCTCAATGTGACAATCACCCTAATGCTGACAGGACCACAGTGACACCACACAGAGGGCAAATGGTTCAATCCTTTGGTAGAACAAACTGAGAACAAGCATAAACAGTTACCCTGTCAACCTGTTTCGAATGATTTTTACGCTCAGTACGAGCTCTCCCATGGTGGCAAAGGCTCTTGAAACAAAGTTTTCATCCATATATGGCTCCAGCTATAAAAGCAAGAGAGGAAAAATTAGGCCCAGGCATCGACAAACAGGAGAATTTTTGTGTCAATGTCCCCCTAAGCAGTTAAAACATTATTGAGAAGGATTTTACCCTTACACTTCAAAAAGAAGACTCATTTAAGAGGGTCGATGCCACTCAAAACCAGCAGGCATGCATGAACCAGGCTCAACAGTCTGCAAAGTGGAACCCAAGAGACAGCATGAATTTCAGAGAACAGGGAGCTTTCACAGAAGGACAAAAGCCACTCAGAAAACATACAGCAACAAACTGAGCGTTCAGGACACGGAGGAGGGGACAAGGAGGTGGCAAGGCTCCTTCTGTGTGCACACTGAGGTTGGGCCAGCATTGTTGGGGTGCTATGAGGAACGGGTGGCATGTGGCAGGTAATGGTCCCCATGGAGCTGGGCAGGGGGCTGCTGAGCTTTGTCTACCTCCCAGAACACGAGGTACACAGGGCAGGACTCAAAAGGGGGAACCTATAAGTGGGTGCACTGACCGTGTGTTTGTCATGGGTGACAGGGGGAGTGTCAGAGGGTGTGTGAAGGGCAGTGAGTGCACACGCTGGAGAGGAGGTGTCTGTACGGTGTCAGTGGCCGAAGAGCATGAAACAGTGCTGCAACTTGGAGCAAACGTACGATGAAGGCCAGGCTGGATGGAGCTTGGAGCAACATGGTCCAGTGGAAGGTGTCCTGCCCATGGCACTGGATGAGCTTTAAGATCCCTTCCAACCCAAACCAGGCTGAGATTCTATGAAGGGACTGAGGGAAAAGGATGCCTCTCTCTAACAGGAAGTGCTGAGGGAGCTAACTGAAATGAAGGTTTTGTGCAGGGGATATCCTGACGGAGAGCACTGCACACATCTGTACATTTATACCCCTCTAAGTGTCTCTACACCTGTGTGAGTCAGACAGATGCCCTCGTGGGAGCTGACAGCCCTCGAGCACGTTGATGTGTCTGCCAGGTACCTGGTAGCTCTGTCACCTGTGCAAGTGACAGAATGCACAGGCTTGTGCAGTGCCCACATTGCACTTGCCAGGATGCACAAAAGGTGGCAGATGCCCCGTGGAAGTGGGAGTGTAAAGCAGAAGTGACCCTGCTACGTGTGCCAGAAGCAGGAAGCAGCACTACCCTGTCCAGATGTGCCGTGCAGAGGGTGATCCTGTGGGCTGTGTGCACAGGAAAGCCAGACTCATAAAGGCAACAGGTAACTCTTGCTAGCTGTGTATGTGTATGTTCCAAAGAGCCACAGGCTGCTTGTGAGAGTGGTAACTGTAAAGATGACTTTATGGTGGAGAGGTGCTGGATAACCCTTTGTCTGAGTAAAAGAGAAACAGCAAACTCCATGGAGTCTGCTTGCATGAGCAGCAGGGGGTGAAAGACTCCCTGACGTGTCAGTGTGTGTGTGCAATGCACACCTGCTGTGTGTGAGTGTGTGTATGAGAGAAGCACCCAGCAGGATCCTCGGCGACCCCACAGATGTGAGAGGGGCTGAGGAAGGCTACAGGGTCCTTGTGTGTGCAGGCAGGCCCAGGGAACGTGCTGCTGTGGGTCTGTGAGGAGGAAGATGCGTTTGCAGGTAACAGGCAACATGGAAATACGCTGCTGTAACTGCACACACTGGTGTAACTACACACGCCTGGCTCTGAGTAGGTGTGTGCAGCATGTGGCAGGCAGCAAGGACACCACGATACCGTGGTGGGACTGTGGATATGACTGTGTGAAAGTCATAGACACAGCCAGTGCAGGTGCTAGAGTTCAACGTGAGCACATGCAGACAAGAGCGTGGTGGGTGCCATGCGCTGGGGGTGAGTACACATACTTTCATACATGTATTGCTGTGTTTCATACTCATACATGCGTGAAAGTGTGTGCACAGTGGAAAGGGGAAGGGACACAGGCACAGGAGTATGAGGGTGTGTGGAGTGTGAGTGAAGGGCGGACAACAAGGGACACTCTGTGGTGCACGTCACTGTGAGCGTGCATGTGAGCAGGCAGGGAGAGAAGCATCTGCGAGTGTGAGCGTGCTGCAGGTGCACAAGCAGGGAGGAATTAGGGAGCTGCTGTGTGTGTAAGTGCTCAGGAGTGTGTGTGCACGCGGAAGACTGCAAATCCTTCCAAGTGTGTGAGTGCACCCACAGTGAGCACGCTGTAGTGAGGGATACTCTCAGGTAGGTGCATCCAAGCATGTGAGTGCCTGCAAGTGTGTGCACAAGCGTGCAACCTGAGCAGCACAAGCACGTGTGAGTAAGCAGTGTAAGTGTGTAACTGGTGGCCTCGGAGTGTACGACCATGAGCATGCAAGTGCCTACAAGCACATGAGCAGTGCATAAACCCTGCACACATGCAAGTGCACAGGCATGAGGGTGTAAGTGCCTAACAGAGCACCAGCAAAGAGTGAGCGTACATTAGTGTGCACTAGTGTGAGCACAGGCAGCCCGGACACTGGTGTAAGTGCCACGGGTGCAACAAGGGTCATTCGGGGGGGCTGTGTCTGACTGTGTCTGTGGGTGTGTAACTGCTCACCAGTGTGCTGGGCTGGGGTCAGAGCTTCCGACTGGGTGGGAGCCTGTGAGCCTGCCAGTGTGCACAGGAGAGGGTCGTTCACTCCAGGAGCTTATGAGGGTGTCAGTGCGGGAGGGTATCAGTCAGTCAGTGTGAGGGTGGCGGTCCATCAGTCAGTGTGCGGGTGTCAGTGTGCACGGGTGTCAGTGTGCGGGTATCAGCTGGTCAATGTGCGGGAGTCAGTGTGTGGGTATCAGCCAGTCAGTGTGAGGGGGTCAGTGTGCGGGTATCAGCCGGTCAGTTGTGCAGGTATCAGCCGGTCAATGTGCGGGGGTCAGTGTGCGGGTATCAGCCGGTCAGTATGTGGGGGTCAGTGTGCAGGTGTCAGGGTGTGGGTGTCCGCCGGTCAGTGTGCGGGGGTCAGTGTGCAGCGGTCAGTGTGCAGGTATCAGCTGGTCAGTGTGCAGGTGTCAGTGTGTGGGTATCAGCCGGTCAGTGTGCGGGGTTCAGTGTGCGGGGGTCAGTATGCGGGTGTCAGCCGGTCAGTGTGCAGGGGTCAGTGTGCGGGTGTCAGTGTGCGGGTGTCAGTGTGCAGGTATCAGCCGGTCAGTGCGCAGGTGTCAGTGTGCGGGGGTCAGTGTGCGGGGGTCAGTGTGCGGGGGTCAGCCAGTCAGTGTGCGGGGGTCAGTGTGTGGGTGTCAGCTGGTCAGTGTGCAGGGGTCAGTGTGCGGGTGTCAGTGTGCAGGAGTCAGTGCGCGGGTGTCAGCGCGCAGGTGTCAGTGTGTGGGGGTCAGCGCGCGGGGTTCAGTGCGCGGGTGTCAGTGCGCAGGTGTCAGTGTGCAGGGGTCAGTGTGCGGGGGTCAGTGTGCGGGTGTCAGTGTGCGGGTGTCAGTGCGTGGGTGTCAGTGTGCGGGTGTCAGCGCGTGGGTGTCAGTGCGCGGGGGTCAGCGCGCGGGGTTCGGTGTGCGGGGGTCCGTGTACAGGTATCAGCCGGTCAGTGTGCGGGTGTCAGTGTGCGGGTGGCAGTGCGTGGGTGTCAGCGCGCAGGTGTCAGTGTGCAGGTGTCAGTGTGCGGGGGTCAGTGTGCGGGTGTCAGCGCGCAGGTGTCAGTGTGCAGGTGTCAGTGTGCGGGGGTCAGTGTGCGGGTGTCAGCGCACGGGTGTCAGTGTGCAGGGGTCGGTGTGCGGGGGTCAGTGTGCGGGTGTCAGTGTGTGGGTGTCAGCCGGTCAGTGTGCGAGTGTCAGTGTGCAGGGGTCAGTGTGCGGGGGTCAGTATGCGGGTGTCAGCCGGTCAGTGTGCGGGGGTCAGTGTGAGGGGGTCAGCGTGCGGGGGTCAGCGTACAGGCATCAGCCGGTCAGTGCGCAGGGGTCAGTGTGCGGGTGTCAGTGTGCAGGTATCAGCCGGTCAATGTGCGGGTGTCAGTGCGCAGGTGTCAGTGTGCGGGGGTCAGTGTGCGGGGGTCAGTATGCGGGTGTCAGCCGGTCAGTGTGCGGGGGTCAGTGTGCAGGTGTCAGTGTGCGGGGATCAGTGTGCAGGTGTCAGTGTGCAGGGGTTAGTGTGCAGGTATCAGCCGGTCAGTGTGCGGGTGTCAGTGTGCAGGGGTCAGGGTGCCGGTGTCAGTGTGCAGGTGTCAGTGTGCGGGGGTCAGTGTACAGGTATCAGCCGGTCAATGTGCGGGGGTCAGTGTGCGGGGGTCAGTGTGCGGGTGTCAGTGTGCGGGTGTCAGCGCGCGGGTGTCAGTGCGCGGGGGTCAGCGCGCGGGGTTCAGTGTGCGGGGGTCCGTGTACAGGTATCAGCCGGTCAGTGTGCGGGTGTCAGTGTGCGGGTGTCAGTGCGTGGGTGTCAGCGCGCAGGTGTCAGTGTGCAGGTGTCAGTGTGCAGGGGTCAGTGTGCGGGTGTCAGCGCACGGGTGTCAGTGTGCAGGGGTCAGTGTGCGGAGGTCAGTGTGCGGGTGTCAGTGTGTGGGTGTCAGCCGGTCAGTGTGCGAGTGTCAGTGTGCAGGGGTCAGTGTGCGGGGGTCAGTGTGCGGGGGTCAGTATGTGGGTGTCAGCTGGTCAGTGTGCGGGGGTCAGTGTGCAGGTGTCAGTGTGCGGGGATCAGTGTGCAGGTGTCAGTGTGCAGGGGTCAGTGTGCAGGTATCAGCCGGTCAGTGTGCGGGTGTCAGTGTGCAGGGGTCAGGGTGCTGGTGTCAGTGTGCGGGGGGGTCAGTGTGCGGGGGTCAGTGTACAGGTATCAGCCGGTCAATGTGCGGGGGTCAGTGTGCGGGGGTCAGTGTGCAGGTGTCAACCGGTCAGTGTGCGGGTGTCAGTGTGCAGGTGTCAGCCGGTCAATGTGCGGGTGTCAGTGCGCGGGTGTCAGTGTGCGGGTGTCAGTGCGTGGGGGGGTCAGTGTGCGGGGGTCAGTGTACAGGTATCAGCCGGTCAATGTGCGGGGGTCAGTGTGCGGGGGTCAGTGTGCAGGTGTCAACCGGTCAGTGTGCGGGTGTCAGTGTGCGGGTGTCAGCCGGTCAATGTGCGGGTGTCAGTGCGCAGGTGTCAGTGTGTGGGGGTCAGTGTGCGGGGGTCAGTGTACAGGTATCAGCCGGTCAATGTGCGGGTGTCAGTGTGCGGAGGTCAGTGTGCGGTGGTCAGTGTACAGGTATCAGCCGGTCAATGTGCGGGGGTCAGTGTGCAGGGGTCAGTGTGCAGGTGTCAGCCGGTCAGTGTGTGGGTGTCAGTGTGCGGGTGTCAGCCGGTCAGTGTGCGGGTGTCAGTGTGCAGGTGTCAGCCGGTCAGTGTGCGGGTGTCAGTGTGCGGGTGTCAGCCGGTCAATGTGCGGGTGTCAGTGTGCAGGTGTCAGTGTGCGGGTGTCAGTGTGCGGGTGTCAGTGTGTGGGTGTCAGTGTGCAGGTGTCAGCCGGTGAGTGTGCGGGTGTCAGTGTGTGGGTGTCAGTGCGCAGGTGTCAGTGTGCGGGTGTCAGTGTGCGGGGGTCAGTGTACAGGTATCAGCCGGTCGGTGCGCAGGTGTCAGTGTGCGGGTGTCAGTGTGCGGGTGTCAGCCGGTCAATGTGCGGGTGTCAGTGTGCAGGTGTCAGTGTGCGGGGGTCAGTGTGCGGGTGTCAGTGTGCGGGTGTTAGCGCGCGGGTGTCAGTGTGCAGGGGTCAGTGTGCGGGGGTCAGCATACAGGCATCAGCCGGTCAGTGCGCAGGGGTCAGTGTGTGGGTGTCAGTGTGCAGGCATCAGCCGGTCAATGTGCGGGTGTCAGTGCGCAGGTGTCAGTGTGCGGGGGTCAGTGTGTGGGGGTCAGTGTGCGGGGGTCAGTATGCGGGTGTCAGCCGGTCAGTGTGCGGGGGTCAGTGTGCAGGTGTCAGTGTGCGGGGGTCAGTGTGCAGGTGTCAGTGTGCAGGGGTCAGTGTGCAGGTATCAGCCGGTCAGTGTGCGGGGGTCAGTGTGCAGGTGTCAGTGTGCGGGGGTCAGTGTGCGGGTGTCAGTGTGCGGGGATCAGTGTGCAGGTGTCAGTGTGCAGGGGTCAGTGTGCAGGTATCAGCCGGTCAGTGTGCGGGTGTCAGTGTGCAGGGGTCAGGGTGCTGGTGTCAGTGTGCGGGGGGGTCAGTGTGCGGGGGTCAGTGTACAGGTATCAGCCGGTCAATGTGCGGGGGTCAGTGTGCGGGGGTCAGTGTGCAGGTGTCAACCGGTCAGTGTGCGGGTGTCAGTGTGCAGGTGTCAGCCGGTCAATGTGCGGGTGTCAGTGCGCGGGTGTCAGTGTGCGGGTGTCAGTGCGTGGGGGGGTCAGTGTGCGGGGGTCAGTGTACAGGTATCAGCCGGTCAATGTGCGGGGGTCAGTGTGCGGGGGTCAGTGTGCAGGTGTCAACCGGTCAGTGTGCGGGTGTCAGTGTGCGGGTGTCAGCCGGTCAATGTGCGGGTGTCAGTGCGCAGGTGTCAGTGTGTGGGGGTCAGTGTGCGGGGGTCAGTGTACAGGTATCAGCCGGTCAATGTGCGGGTGTCAGTGTGCGGAGGTCAGTGTGCGGTGGTCAGTGTACAGGTATCAGCCGGTCAATGTGCGGGGGTCAGTGTGCAGGGGTCAGTGTGCAGGTGTCAGCCAGTCAGTGTGCGGGTGTCAGTGTGCGGGTGTCAGCCGGTCAGTGTGCGGGTGTCAGTGTGCAGGTGTCAGCCGGTCAGTGTGCGGGTGTCAGTGTGCGGGTGTCAGCCGGTCAATGTGCGGGTGTCAGTGTGCAGGTGTCAGTGTGCGGGTGTCAGTGTGCGGGTGTCAGTGTGTGGGTGTCAGTGTGCAGGTGTCAGCCGGTGAGTGTGCGGGTGTCAGTGTGTGGGTGTCAGTGCGCAGGTGTCAGTGTGCGGGTGTCAGTGTGCGGGGGTCAGTGTACAGGTATCAGCCGGTCGGTGCGCAGGTGTCAGTGTGCGGGTGTCAGTGTGCGGGTGTCAGCCGGTCAATGTGCGGGTGTCAGTGTGCAGGTGTCAGTGTGCGGGGGTCAGTGTGCGGGTGTCAGTGTGCGGGTGTTAGCGCGCGGGTGTCAGTGTGCAGGGGTCAGTGTGCGGGTGTCAGCCGGTCAGTGTGCGAGTGTCAGTGTGCAGGGGTCAGTGTGCGGGGGTCAGTATGCGGGTGTCAGCCGGTCAGTGTGCGGGGGTCAGTGTGCGGGGGTCAGCATACAGGCATCAGCCGGTCAGTGCGCAGGGGTCAGTGTGTGGGTGTCAGTGTGCAGGCATCAGCCGGTCAATGTGCGGGTGTCAGTGCGCAGGTGTCAGTGTGCGGGGGTCAGTGTGTGGGGGTCAGTGTGCGGGGGTCAGTATGCGGGTGTCAGCCGGTCAGTGTGCGGGGGTCAGTGTGCAGGTGTCAGTGTGCGGGGGTCAGTGTGCAGGTGTCAGTGTGCAGGGGTCAGTGTGCAGGTATCAGCCGGTCAGTGTGCGGGGGTCAGTGTGCAGGTGTCAGTGTGCGGGTGTCAGTGTGCAGGGGTCAGGGTGCCGGTGTCAGTGTGCAGGTGTCAGTGTGCGGGGGTCAGTGTGCGGGGATCAGTGTACAGGTATCAGCCGGTCAATGTGCGGGGCTCAGTGTGCGGGGGTCAGTGTGCAGGTGTCAGCCGTTAAGTGTGCGGGTGTCAGTGTGCGGGTGTCAGCCAGTCAATGTGCGGGTGTCAGTGTGCAGGTGTCAGTGTGCGGGGGTCAGTGTGCGGGGGTCAGTGTACAGGTATCAGCCAGTCAATGTGCGGGGGTCAGTGTGCGGGGGTCAGTGTGCGGGGGTCAGTGTGCGGGGGTCAGTGTACAGGTATCAGCCGGTCAATGTGCGGGTGTCAGTGCGCGGGTGTCAGTGTGCGGGGGTCAGTGTGCGGGTGTCAGTGTGCGGGGGTCAGTGTGCAGGTGTCAGTGTGCGGGTGTCAGCCGGTCAGTGTGCGGGTGTCAGTGTGCAGGTATCAGCCGGTCAATATGCGGGTGTCAGTGTGCAGGTGTCAGTGTGCGGGGGTCAGTGTGCGGGGGTCAGTGTACAGGTATCAGCCGGTCAATGTGCGGGTGTCAGTGTGCGGGTGTCAGCGCGCAGGGGTCAGTGTGCGGCTGCCCGCCGCTCAGCGCACCCCAGCCCCGCTCCCCCCGGGGCCGCCGCCGCTCTCCCTCCTCCCGCCGGGCAGGCCGCCCCCGCTGCCCGCCGCACAAAGCCCCCCGCGCGGGTCCCGGCCGGACACTCACGTCCCCCATCCACAGGCTGGCGGCCATGCTGCTCCCGCAAGGCCCCGCGGCGGCTCCAGCGGGGCCGCGACTCCCCGCGCCCGGCCCCGCCGCCCGCCCCACGCCGAGCCCGCGGCCCGCCCCGCCGCCTCCCGCGGGCGGAGAGAGCGGCGCCCCCGCCGCCAAGGGGCGCCCCGCGCTGCGGCAGCGCCCCCTGCCGGCAGGAGGAGCGCAGGCGGGGGGGGCGAGAGATGGAGGCGGCTGTGAGGAGAGGGAAGGAGCGGTTTGGGTTTCGGGTGCTCGAGGTGGGGGCTGAGGTGAGAGGCGGGCTTGGGAGGAAGGGAGTGAGATGAAGGCGCTGAAGGGAGGAGGAGGAAGGAGCTGAGGGGCACTGGTGGTCCCAATGGCGGGTCAAGGCTGGGGCAGGAGTACTGAGGCAGGGGGAAAGGCCACCCATTCCAGGGCCTGTGTGTGGATGGGAGCACAGGGACCAGCTCCAGGGTCTCCACTGGCCGAGGGTCCCTTCTCTTTCTGTCAGACACTGAGCTTCCGGCCCCTCTAATGGGTCCTTTGCGTCCTCCAGAACTTCACGTGTGAAATAGAGGAAACCCCAAATTTCCTCATTAAAGATCCCTGTGTTTCGGGAGACGGGGGTTGGATCCATGTTAGCACTTGGAGCTGACAGCCCAGGCCCCCACGCACCACGGGGCTGCCTTAAAACACACCATGAGGCTTTGAAATGAAGAATTCATTATTCCGTGTAGTAGCACACAGGCTGTGCCATGCGCTGTGTGAGGATGCTGGAAACTCCTTGTGTGTCCCAAACTGGTGTAGTAAAGGAATGATGCTGCCAGTGTTGTGGTGTTCTAAAGGCATTTTGGGCATCTGTATGCTCAGTAGTAGGGACAGGCCAAGGGGAATGGCTTTAACCTGCCAGAGGGGAGACTGAGATGAGCTCTTAGGCAGAAGCTCTTCCCTGTGAGGGTGCTGAGGCGCTGGCACAGGGTGCCCAGAGAAGCTGTGGCTGCCCCATCCCTGGCAGTGCTCAAGGCCAGGTTGGACACAGGGGCTTGGAGCAAGCTGCTCCAGTGGAAGGGGTCCCTGCCCATGGCAGGGGTTGGAGCTGGAGGAGCTTTAAGGTCCCTTCAACCCAAACCAGGCTGGGATCCTATGAGGACACTTGTTGGCAGGGGTCTGAAGGCTCAGTGGGGTTCACGAGGGTGAGGTCTGTGAGAAGCCATAATCCCAGCTCCCCTCCACCCAAAGGGGCAGAAGCTGTGAGCCGGATCCCAGCCAAACGGGGCTGCCCCGGCTCTGAGGTTAGAGCACTGCCCACTTTGGGGTGCTCAGCCCAGCACATGGGGCTGGATTGGGTCCAGTGTAATCCTCCCTCTTATCCTTCTTGGTCCCCAGGCCTTCCAACAGCAAGGGTGGAAGCTCCTGAAGCAGAGGAGACCACTATGATAGAGCAGAGACGAATGGACCTGGGGCACCCTCATGAACTGGTTGGTATTTGGTGTGCCTGTGAGCCCTGGATTCTCTTAGGGAAGGCAGGCATGGGACAGAGCTGGCTGTGGTTGTGCAGTCACTGCGGCATCCATAAATCCCGGGGACATCCATAAATCCCTGGTGAAAGGGACACTCCAAACCCTGCGGGCTGTTCGTGCCTCTGTGGTTGGTGGTGTCGGGGAGCTGCGGTGCTGCTGTGCTGTGTGCAGCCCGTCAGAGGGCAGCACAGGGCCGCCGGTTGTCGGCCGGGGGTGTTTTTCGGTGGTGGAATTTGGCATTGGGACCGTTAGAGTGCGATGAGAGCAGCAGCCGATCCTCTCAAACAGCTTCTGAAGGGATGTGTGAATCCTGCCTGGAGCATCCTCATCCCAGTGACTAATGTGTGAAACCGAGCTGGAATAGAAGGAAAAATTCCTCACTCTGCTCTTCCCTGGGGATGGAAAGTGAACATTGATCCTTACTACAGGATCCTGTTGCTACAGGAGACTGAGAATCCTTCATCTTCACACTGGGCAGGGTCTGCACTTCTCTCTTCATGCTCAGGTTGTTTCTCCAAGCTTTTCCCTACAACACTGCAGGATCTAGCATGAAATCCAGGCAGGTAGCAAGCGACATAGCTGAGATCTCCTGTGTCTGGTGTCAGCTGGCACTTTTTGTGCCTCGGGTGTCACTGGCAACACAGTCTCTTGCAAATTCCCCCTCTCTGAAGTCCTTGCTCTCAGGTGGCAGCTTTCAGAATGGGTTTTTCCCTTGCAACATGCACCCACTGCTTAGCACCGAGCTCTCCAGAGCCCACAGAGCTGGCACTCACTCTGTTATTAACTTACAACTACTCAAAGGCAGTGGTTTTGTTCTTTGTCATTTGAGGAAGTGAGTCCAGTTTCTTTAATAACTCCTTTCCATTTTTCCTTCCAGCTGAGTAACACAGGACTTGCTTCTTCTGGGATAATCCATAGAGTGGATGTTGGGCAAGGAAAATGCAGAAGGAAGCCAGGATCACCAGAAGGTAAGACATTTTGTATTCAGTGTTACAGTGTTACATCTGGAGTGCTGTTGATGCACCTAACCCTGTGACAGAGCAAAAACACTGCCAGGAGAATATTATGACCTGAATTGCTGTTTATTTATGACCTGAAATACTGTTTATTTGTGACCTGGCAAAGAGGCAGCAGCTCTTAATGGGAAGACTTAATGCTCTGTGTGTGGATGTCAGGAGTCAGCAGCCAAAATGTTGCTGTATCTTGTCACCTCTTGTGCTAGGAACTTGGTCCTGCAAACTGGTGAGTTAATTCCAGTTGGTATTTACTGGATCCCATTGGAGGGGAGATCCTTAAGGCCCTGGCAGGGCTGGGTGATGCTGGTCACTGGAGCTTAGCCTGTTGAAGGACTGGATACTATGAGCCCAGAGCTCTTTCAGCCCTCAGGAACTGGAGTCCCAGAGGAAGCCCTGAGTGATCTCAGCTTTTAAAGTGGATGGTTTTAAGCATGAGAATGCGGCCTGGGAGGTTTGAATTTGCTATTTTAGCTGGAGTTTGAAACAGATTCCAGTAGTTTCTCTGCCTTGTGCTGGGTGTTACTGTGTTAGAGCTGTGGGTCTCACAGATGCCAAGTCTGTCCTCTGTCTTAGACAACTGTAGCCAATGGCCTAGGATGAGGGATGGATTTGGCCAGGGATAGTTGAAATAAGACATAAAATAAGATACATAAAGCAAATCCTTGAGCTTGGAATGGCTTCTGAGGTTCTGAAAGTCATTTAAGGAATGCAGGAGAAAATATGCAGTGAAATCTGGTTTCCATCAGTGCATGAGAGATTATAATGTGATCAAAGCCATTGTTTTAGATGATGAAGATAAAGCAGCTTAAAGTGATCCAGAGTTGTGGGATCTTTTTTGGATGTCATAGTTACAGGTTACAGTAGATTGGACATTGTTATTTATTTCTTGGGAGGACTTGCTGCTCCCATCTGGATCTCACAGCAAGTACAAGTCATTTCTGACCCAGTTCTAGCTCCCAGTGGTGTTTCTGAAGGAAACGGGAGTAAAAGCTCATTATTGATATGAATGTCCTGGGAGTTTTTTTATCCAGTTTGTTGTATAGCAACACAGTGCAGTGATAGGGACCTGATGTTCTCTCTTGCCTTGCTTTTAAGAGAATTCTGGAATAGTCCCGTGCTCATCTCTCTCTGCTGCTGTGGGTTTTGTCAGATTCCCCAGCAAAGCCAATAGCAAACAGGACAAGGACACTCCATTCCTGCTGCTTTAAAGGGAGAGCTTTCAAGCTCGAGTGGCTTCTGAGCTGAGTGGCTGTGAGCAACAACATGTAGTGTTCAGCATGGAGGATACCTACACACATCAAGGAGCAAACAGGGCTGAAGGAATTCAATCCCAGGTCTGTCCAGTTTCCCCTCTATGAGCATATGTGCTCTTCTTGCTGGTTTTGCATCCCTGTTCCCACACTATCATTTGATCCCTGTTCCTCTGTAGTTTTTACCTAGTCCGTATCTTGGCTGAGGGATGTCCTAACTCATGCCTCTGAGGGAGTTTCTTTGGAAGCCTCCTCTATTCCCACAGGGATCACGTAACAGACCACTGTGTCTCACCAAGCCAGGGCCAGCTCAACTTGTTGGATGTCATTTACAAGGAATGAGGGTCAAAAAATAAGTCTGTTTCTTGTTTTCTTCCTTGGTGCTGCAGGGAATTCACCCTCAGAGACCTTATAAAAGCGTTGAGAAGTCAAAGAAGAGTGTTCTGGATGTTCGCGGCAACAACTCCTCCATAACGATCCCATGGGACACTCTTAATCCTGGTTTTGGATACTGGGGTATGGGCCAGGATGTCTGCATTCCGGTCAGTTGTGGGATTTTAATTCAATGATGTTTTAAGAAAAACTAAATAAATAGACTTTGTCACCCCAGCAGTGAGTATGCTTTGTAACTCCAACTGCAGCTAGTAACTCCAGACAGACACTTCTGATGGGGCTGAAAACAGAAGCCCTGCCCTGTTTCAATTGTTACTGTCCCATTTACTGTTGGAGCAAGTCCAGAGGAGGCCATGGTGATGCTGCGAGGGCTGGAGCAGCTCTGCTCTGGAGCCAGGCTGAGAGAGCTGGGCTGGGGCAGCCTGGACAAGAGAAGGCTCCTTAAGGGGAGACCTTAGAGCAGCTCCAGTGCCTAAAGGGGCTACAGAAAACCTGGAGAGGGGCTTGGGACAAGGGCCTGTAGGGACAGGCCAAGGGGAATGGCTTTAACCTGCCAGGGGGGAGATGGAGATGAGCTCTTAGGCAGAAGAGGGTGCTGGGACACTGGAATGGCTTGAATGGAGGAGCTGTGGCTGCCCCATCCCTGGCAGTGGTCAAGGCCAAATTGGACGGGGCTTGAAGCAACCTGCTCTAGTGGAAAGAATGTGGACACAAGCGTAGGGAGGCCGAGTGATGGTAGTCTGGTGCAGGGGAATTGGTTGAACAAAAAGAGCCTGAGGATAAAGCTTAAGAAGTGCAGGATCTGGGCTGCTGGATGACAGGGTACAGCTCCCTGCAGGTCTCTGGAGATCAATGGGGCTGAGCACAAGCACTGGAGATGTGCAAGAGTAGCTGGAGTCAGTTGCCCACATTGGGCCTGTGGGATATTGAACCTGTCCAGAGCTTCACTACAGGGTCTCTGGCAGGGACAGTGACCAGAGGAGAGGACCAGTGCAGGAGGCTTTCCCTCTTGCTGCAGGCTGCCTTGTACTGCCCTTTTTGCATCCTGGGGCTGCAGCCACCCTGGCTGCCTGAGATGAAGTGCGTACCCCACAGCTCTCCAAACCCAACAGCTTGTCTTGGCCATGAGCTGAGCAAGAAGGGGACATCTCTCTTCTAATCTGCTCCTGCCATTGGTGCTGGAGAGGGCAAATGCCACAACCAAGCTTTATCACCCCTTGCAGCCCCCAGAGGTGACATGGGTTGTCCCTGGACAGCTCAGCCTCTGCGGGTTGGGGACATCAGTGCTACCCATTAGCCTGCCACATCTTCTCTGCTACCACAGGGCATCTCAAGGCCTATTGAAATACTGACTTGGACATATTGAAGCACAAGACACTTTACATAACCACACAGGCAATGAAACCCAGAACAGAACGCAGCCAGTGGGACTAAAGGTATTTGTACATCCTTTGGTTCTTTTTCCAGGGTGGGAATCTTTGGGCTTGAATAGGGGGTCGTCACTCTCACAGGGAAAATGTCTTGGTGGTTATTCTATGTTTAAGTGCTGCAGTTCCCCTTAAATCACACTCAAATGGACCAAGCAAGGTCTCTGGGTGGTAACCACAGCACTTGAAGAAAGGAGGGCTTCAAATGTGCCCTTGGTCTCTGTGGTTGCTCAGGGAAATGGCAGGATGTCCAAAATTAGATATAGATTTTTCAACCCCAATGAATTGGAATAGCACAAGACTTAAAACCCCATTCCTTGTTTGAAAACCAGATCCAATTCATTATACTTAAAACTTAGAGACAAGAAATATCTGGAGAGTGGGGTTTTTTGGTGATTCATTTGCAGGAAATCTCCATTCTTACAGCTCCAATTGACCTGAGCATTTTCCAAGCAAAGCTGCAAACTCAGGGCCAGAATTCCTAATGAAAGGAGAAGCAGGAAAAGTATTGCTTTTCCTCATCTTTTCAGGCGTCCTTTAGAATAGAGCGCACGTGTTAAACAAGCTCTGCATTTCCTTAATGGCTGTCAAGTATTTCAAGAGATTAGAGGAGAGATTTATCTGTCAAGACACAGTTTTACTGCTATTTATAACACAGGAACAGTACAGCCAGATGCCATTAAAAGCCCCCACTTTTTAATGCTGACAAGGCACTGCACGAGCAGGTTGCAGGTGAGTTGCTGGTGCCTTATAAACCCTCTCTGAAATGGAGAGAAATGCCTTCCCAGCAGGGAAATACAGAGGGTTTAACAGCATCTCTGCATCCAGCTTCCCCAGGTTAGTCCTGTTTTACCTTACCACAAAACTGCCATGTCTCTGAAAACCAGAGATATAAGCTGAAGGGCTTGTTTGAAGCAGGACATGGACCTTGGGCAACCCATTCCAGTGCCTCACCACCCTCGCAGTGAAGAACTTCTTTCTTATACCTAGCCTCAACTTCCCCTGTTTAAGTTTGAACCCACCACCCCTTGTCTTACCACTACAGTCCCTGAAGCACAGCCCCTCTCCAGCATCCTTGTAGCCCCTTCAGACACTGGAAACTGCTCTGAGGTCTTCATGTGTACTGGGCATGAGGAAGTTTTGGGTGCTGGCTGCTCACTTAGAGCAAATACTTGTCTTTCCTGCAGTTAAAATTATTTGAATCAAGTGAGAGATGTAGGAAAAAGAGTAAATAGACTGTGCTGACATATACTAGACAAATACACTAGAACTATTAGTACAAGAAATCAAGGCTTTAGCAAGGCTACTGGAAAAACTGCCTCTCAGTTTCCTCAAATGATTTTAACCCTATTTGAACATAGTAAATTCTTGCCCAATTCTAGGCATTGAAACATACAGATGCTGTCCATCCATCCAGACAGATGCCATTGTCTGGACTAGGGTAGGTGTCTAGGACAGGACAGAGCAAAGAGGACCCAAAGGCAATTTCCAAGCGGTGACTGCGGGTGCTGGTGTTGGGCTGGATCTTTCGAGGGCAGTTCTCTCACACCTCTCGTAAAGGAAGTGACACTGAAAGGGATGCACAGGATTAGCTGTTCAATCCCAGAGCTCACAGATGACAGTGTCACTGTCACAAAACCCTTGATCCATTTGTGCTTTTGAGCTTAAGCCAATGAGCTCAACCCCATCAGCTTTGAGTCATCTTTGCACTTTAGGTAAAGCTGCTCAGCCTTTCTCTGATGCACCCCAAAGAGGAATGATGCTCTCCAGCTGCTGATCTCTCCTGATTCGAGGCACCACTGTTCCCAGGGCTGTGACGGCTGTTTTGAAGCAAAGAGGAACTAAGCAGTGGCTGCTCTTTGTTCTTCTTTACATTCTTCTTTGGCACTGCTGCACAGGACATTCATGGTTTCATCGTGTCTTCAATCTCACCCATGCTCTAGCCTTCATCTTCCTGTCTCAAAATGTTCTTTTTCATTTCCTGCAGCAGGAAGAGATGAGTCCATTCCTGTATGTGGAGGAATCAGATAAAAGTTTATTGAATCCTGTTTGCTTACAAGATGGATTTTAAGGACAGAGAAGTGCCTTGGCTCCATAAAAACAAGGTAAGAGCCAATGTTGGTGATGCTGTCAGAACCTCCAGTATCTGCTCCTCATGCACTCTCTCTGATGCTCCCTGTCCATTTGGTACAATATAGGTACTGTTCTGCTGCCAGACTGGAAGAAGATAATGCCTTATGACTAGTTGATAGACAGTTTGTCTTTATAAAAACTTGAAGGCTGCCCTGTTAGAATCACCTTTCTAGCACTTCCCAGACTGCAGCCAATACCTTGCTCTTCCCTTTATACAGCACAGCAGAGCATGGAAAATCAATCATACCTGTATCCATGCAAAGAGAGAGGCAACAGCTTTGATGGTGGCACAAGGTGTAGCTGGCCTATCTGAAGCATCGCATCACACAACCTTGGTCCAAGGGACAGGGCTGCCTCGAACTGGGTTTCAAGGATGAGTGATAAGAGCTCCAGAAATACTGACTAGGTGCCATTGGTTCACTTGGGTGGAAAAAGCTGAGTAAAATGAGTTCTGAGCACTACTTCAGGTGAAAACATTGTCGGTTGAGCACTCATGCTTAGCATTCCGTGTCTCTTTCCATTTTCTCCTTGCAAGGCTTTGATGTTCCTGTTGTTCTGATGTCAACACCCACCCAAAGCTCTCGCTGAGCTGGCTTTTGTGAGTACTGGGCTGCTGACAATTTGGGACTGCATTGGGAATGTTAGCTGAAATGTCTGTCAGTTTATTTCACAAACCGTGTAAGAGTCTTTAATAGATTGTGGAATCACGGGACAATATAGGATAGAAGAAGCTGCAAGCAACCAGTTCTAACAGTTTTCTTAAGATGTTTTCCACTTGGAACCTCTTGAAGAGACCAGTTCATCTAAGTGGACAATCACTCAAATGACAGAGGAAGCCTTTCACATATAAAAGCCAAAATCAGTGAGATTTGACTCTACAATCTTCAGCCTAAATTTAAAAGTATATATTTAACTGTAACTACTATTATCAAAATGCTCCAGAAGAGAAATATTTCCCTAGGAAACCCACAATGTCAGCTACTGAAGCTCTGAATATGATTGTAAAGTCTCAAGAAAGAAAAGAGCAGGTCCACTAAGGACACCATGAGGCTTCCTAGCATCCTATTTTCTGAGTTTCACGTGGAATAGATTTACGTAGTGAGGATGTGAATAGGAAGATCTGCATGCAGAGAGGAGTAGGAGGGTGTCTGCACTACCAGGAAGGAATATGACTATTTAGTGATGAAGGCAGTGAGTGGCAAAACAGGACACCAGTTTTGCAAACAGTCTTGGTTTTCACAGAGCTCTGTGGATCAGGTGGACCTTGCTTTGCAAAGGATGGTAGCAGTTCACTACCTGACAGCTCTGCAGGACTGCTGAACCCAGCTCCAGGCCTTTGGGGTCCCCTGAAGGCAGACAGTGGAGCATATTAACTGTGTTGTCTCCAGCCATCAATGTATGCAGACAGGCTTCAGTCTGTAGATGCCCTAAGCATCTGCACCAGAAATGCCAGCAGCTCAACACCAGCTACAGACAGTGCTCCAGGAGATGAGGAATGTCCTACCAGTGCCTCCATCTCTGCTCAGTCTTCAGGCGTCCTAAGGGAAACCGAAAAGCCAGGCAGAACAGGGGAGTGCTCATGCCTCTGCAGTGGTTTTAACTCACACCTGACAGTGCTCTCCATGTGTTTCCTACACAGTAAATGAGGGGAATGAGAATCAGAGTGGGATTACCTTGATTTACTCTTCTTTAAGCTGTCGAACCCAGGCTCCATGCTGAAGTTTGAACAGAGGCAGCTGTAAGCAGAAGTGACAAGGGAACACAAATGATGGTCCTGCTTTTCACTTTCAGGAGCGCAAATCTTGCTGGAATATCCAAGTGCTTGCTCCAGGACCAAGGACTTGAAAGTCATCCTGTCAGCCTCTATTAGAGACACAGGATAAACGCTGACCCAAAGGGTAAAGGCTGGTTTCAATCAAATAGCAAAACTCCTCTGAAGACCTACTGGCAATACCAATAGCGGGTCATGGCGCTTTCCAACCTGGCTAAGAGGCTTGTGCAATTTGGTGTTGAGTGAAGGGTAAATATAGGAACAAGACAATGAAAAAGGTCAGTCTGGGCACCTGGGAATTACATCCTGGTTTAGAGGTTTGTAATAGCAATAGTGAGCTCGATGTGAACTGATGGGAATGGCTGTGTGTGAAAGCACCAGGGCAAGGGCTAAGTGTCCTGATAACCAAGCGATCAAATTGATGAGCACTGGGCAAAGTGTCTGAAAACATGATGCAGAATGAGTTCAGAGGATCATGTGCACACCCACAGCAGCAGGAGTGTGCTTTGAGTGTCCTCAACATCAGAAGGACATGAAGCTGTTGGAGCAAACCCAGAGGAGGCCACGAGGATGCTCAGGGGCTGGAGCAGCTCCCATATGAAGACAGGCTGAGAAAGTTGGGGCTGTTCAGCCTGGAGAAGAGAAGCTGCATGGAGACCTCAGAGCAGCTTCCAGTACCTGAAGGGGGCCTATAGGGATGCTGGGGAGGGACTCTTCATCAGCGACTGTAGTGACAGGACAAGGGGTGATGGGTTAAAACTGAAACAGGGGAAGTTCAGGTTGGAGATAAGGAAGAAGTTCTTTACTATAAGGGTGGTGAGTCACTGGAATGGGTTGCCCAAGGAAGCTGTGAATGCCCCAACCCTGGCAGTGCTCAAGGCCAGGTCGGATGAAGCTTGGAGCAACCTGCTCTAGTGTGAGGTGTCCCTGCCCACGGCTGAGGGTTGGAACTGGATGATTTTAAGGTCCTTTCCAACTAGCTGTTTCCCCTGCATCAGGGCCCCGACTGAAAACTTAAAATGGAAAATTAAGCAGATAATTCGTAGAGCTTCTGAAGCAGACATCCCTGGTAGCCTTGGAACAGAGCCTCAGCACAAGTGATTTTTGCTGACATTTGGAAACAGAAACATCTCTTTTTGACATTTTCAGAATGATGGCTTCCTCCCCCCATCCTGCAGAAGGCAAGTACTGTATTTCAGATCAGAGCATTTTCTGTTGGTCCCCAAAAATACCTTTCTGGCTTTCCATGCTGCTGAAACTAGAATATCTGCATTCCCTCCTGTGCAGGAGCAGAGGAAGGTGCAGGAATCTATTTACAGTGGTGTTGCACCAGCCATAGCAGCAGATCAAACCATGTGCTTTTTGACTGAACCTTGAAAGTGAGAAGAGGACTATGCAAGTTACCTCTGTGGGCTGCACAGAGCTGTATCTAGAGGAGCAGCATGGAGGGTTTCAGTGCTCATGAGCATCACTGTTTCTCTAAGCTGGTCTTCTCCCTGTAGCGCTGTACATTGGAGTATTCTTTAATTCACAAAAGGAGCACGCACCATAAGCAACTTCTTGTGTTTGCCTGCTGCAAAAGGTCTCATTTCTACCTTTACGCTGGTACCAGGGGCAGTTTGGTACCTGGGGCTGGCTGGAGGCAGCCCAATTCCTTCTTCATCTTGTCACTTGGCCCCAGCACTTCTAGCCTGGGTGAATTATTGGTTAAATAAGTAGGGATCTCAGTCCCACCTGAGAGCAAAGCTTGGCTAAGTTCCTCCTGCGATGACCTGCCTGAGCGTGGTCACTCTGGAGCAGGTTTAGGCAGGGTAAGAGAAGCCAAAGCACAGAGAGACACAGCTCTGTTCAGGCTGTTGGGATAAGGCCAAAGGTATCCAGAGGTCTCCAAGAGGGACATTTGTTGGTGAAAATCTTGCTGTTTAGCTCCTGAGGGTCAGCAGAGTCTTGCAGAAGAGAGCCCTGAGGTGCAGCTTTTGGGTCTATGTTCATACACAGATAGGAAAGTTCATCCACTCTATGTATAGAAAGCCTAAATGTGGCGTGTGTGTCAATTGCTTTTTCTGTATGTGCTCACATACACACAGTGACAAATATAGACTGCGTTACAGAGTCATCCCTTCTAGACATCCTAGACTCATGCTAATGTCTGGGTCCCACAATAGCTGCCTCCCACAAGAGAGAAAAGCCAATTCCATCATTCCCCAAGCCGTGTCTACATCTAACCCTGCATAACCCTCTGGGAGTGACCATCACCCAGATCCCATCGTCAACTGGGCAATCCAAGCATTTGGTAGAAAATTCAACCCAGATGGAAGTGAAGCAGAAATGTGAAGGACATTTTGAGCTGAGAAAGCCTGGTGTATTTTCCTCAGCACACAATAAAGGCTCAGCTTTGTATTCTGGGGTTATTTAGCCCTTTCACTGTAACTACTTGCATTGGACATTGGGTTCATTTTTAGACAAATCTCTATTTTCTAAGCAAGTGTTGAATATTTAGGTCCTACACCTGGGTCGGAGCAATCCCAGGGGCAGCTACAGGTTGGCAAAGAAGAGATTCAGAGCAGCCCTGCAGAGAAAGACTTGGGGGTGCTGGTCGATAAGAAAATGAACATGAGCTGGCTGCAGTGTGCGCTTGCAGCCCAGAAACCAACCGTATCCTGGGCTGCATCAAAAGCAGCGTGACCAGCAGGTCGAAGGAGGTGATCCTGTCCCTCTGCTCTGCTCTCATGCGACCTCACTTGCAGCACTGTGTGCAGTGCTGGTGCCCTCAACATCAGGACATGGAACTGTTGGAACAAGTCCAGAGGAAGATGATCAGGGGCTGGAGCAGCTCCCGTATGGAGCCAGGCTGAGAAAGTTGGGGCTGTTCAGCCTGGAGAAGAGAAGCTGCGTGGAGACCTCAGAGCAGTCTTCCAGTATCTGAAGGGGGCTACAAGGATGCTGGGGATGGACTCTTCACTAGGGACTGTAGTGACAGGACAAGTGCTTCAGCCCCTGATCACCCTTGTGACCTCCTCTGGACTTGCTCCAGCAGCTCCATGTCCTTCTGATGTTGAGGGCACCAGAACTGCAGCCAGTGCTGCGGTGAGGTCTCACGAGAGCAGAGCTGGCCCTGCTTTGGGAAAGTTGGTTGGACCAGATGGCCCCCAGAAAACACATCCAAACATATTCTTCTGTAATTCTGCAATTCCTAAACAAATAATAGAGCAAGTAAGAACGAGTTGGCCATTCAGGGTTGAACTGAAGTCCCAGGGGATTGCTTTGGGAGCAAGACAAGGCTCTGATGGACTTGGCTTTGGGTGTTTTTTTCCCCAATAGTTCTTGCCAAAGCACTGCTGCCACTCATTGCTGCCATGCCAGAGCCATCTCCACAGAGGCCCTTCCTCAAACAGCATCTTCAGTTAAAAGCTCTGTGCATCTCCCTCCTGCTGCAGTTTAACTCACTTGGCATAGAGAAGAGTGATGAAAATACACCATCTCTGTAACTTGGTCACAGTATAATTAGCAGCTTAAGGTCGGTGTATTTTTAAGATAACAGATGCAATCATCTCCATCTTTTCATTTAACAGCAGGAAGAAGCCTGCACAACTACAAGGGGAAAATCAATGACTTCTCCGGAACATGCAGTGAATTGGATGTTGCAGACATTCCCCTGCATTAAATCAGCACAAATCCCCTGCCAAGCCAGTTCCAAGGACAGTTCCATGTCTACCAGCTGCACATTCCTACTTGCAGCTGTGTTTCACTAAGAGGGGAAAACCACACTGTTGTTCTCAGAGGTCTTCGGATGAACTCTGGGAATCGGGAGCAATTTGAAGTCAGGTGGAGCACAGTTCTCTAGAGCAATGGATCTTGCATGTCACCAAATGGTCTCTGGCCATATAAATGCCAAGCATGTCCTCTTTTAGTTCAGAATAGAATCAGAGAAACAATTAGGTTGGAGAAGACCTTTAAGATCTTTAAGTCCAACCAACAAACCTATGCCCTGACGTCTTCTGCAACCAAAGTGTCTCACATGGAGAGTTTTTAGCCTACTACATCCTCTTATGCTTCATTTCTTTTGCCTCCAGCGTTTGCTTGTTCACCTCCTGCTGCTGCAGTAAGACCTCCCCTTCTGCCCCCAGAACTGCAGCTCTTGTTCATCACTTCGTAAAAGCACTCATTAGATCAATATGTGGCTTTTGGACACCCCAGGGCTGTCTATGGGCTACGGCATTCCATTTCTAAATGAAGAATGATTATTGATCAGCACAAGGGACAAGATCATCATAAGGAGGCCCACAACAGCTCAGGAGTCCCACACTTCAGACAAAACCAAACTACCAATCGTTGTAAAAGCAGTTATTGAAGAGGCTTGAAATAGGAGCAGTACAAATGGCTTTATGGGAGGAGTACAAGTGGCTTTGCAGGAAAGAAGTCATCTCCATTCAAACCATAACGCTCTCCTGGGAAAGTAACTACAGAACAACCCCAGGGAGCACCTCCAGAGCATTGCTTTGATGGTTCTCATGTACAGCACAGGCCTGCACCAGTTAACTCTGACTCTCCTGCACTGTGCAGGATGCTGTGGCACCTGGGCCTGCTGGATGACTGGAATTAGAGTGATGGGAAGCAATCGGCCTTGCCTTCTTTCCATTTACTTCCCTCCCAGGTTCACAGCTCTGGAGTCTGACATTTAGCTTGGCTGATCATCCCCTTTTTTTACCCTCTGTTGGTACAAAGGATGAGGTTGATGCAGGAACATGCTTGTACTGCATAGGAAATATTCACAGTAGAGTGAATCAGAGTTTAGTAGAAGTGAGGCTCCAATGCAGCCTAGGGATGGAGAGCGTGAGCAGAATTGCTACTATCCCAAAGCAACTGGGATGTAAGCATCTTTTTACTACCTGCTTGTGGGGGAAACCCCATGAAATACATTAGGCCTTCATGGTTTGTCACTCCCAAGTCATGGAGAGCAAATGTCTTGATAGAAAGCATCATTCTGATAAAGGTTTATAACATAGCTCCATGGTTCTTTATGGAACCTGTTTCTCACACCTCTCAAAGGTTTCTCACAAGCAGGTGGGGTTAATCTCAAGTAACTCTATATAATCCTCTTGATACCCTGACCTCACCTGAGGGCTGCTCAGCTCTTGGATATCCAGGTCACCCCTCGGATTGCTTTGTTCCTGCTGACAATAAAGCAGAGCAGCTCAGACTGAGGGACGAGCCCTTGGATGCCTGCAGCTACCTGTGCTGAGAGCTTCGTTTGCGCTGCTTCTCGGAATTACCATCAGGGACAGGATAAGGACCATCTGCACCAAAATCAAGACTCTCTGTGGCTGGATCTGCTCTGGCACTTGACTGCAGTTGCATAAGTTAGCTAAGACATTGGAGAGAGACTACTTCAAGCCATGGGTGTTCCTCTCAGCAATCTACATGCAAGGGCTGAGCATCCTCCACTACCTGTGAGCTAAGTGGGTTTTGCTCTTTGGGAAGCAGCTTTGAACCCTCCTGCCAGCAAGAAAAGCAGAAGTTTGCCCTTGGGAAGTGATCCTTGCAGGATGCTCTTCAGACTGGAGGTGGCTTGTTCTGGCAACAGCCATGGTCCAGCTTTGAAGTCCATCTGAGTGTGTTGTGGGTCATTTTACTGGACTCCTTTAAAAGAGAAAAATGTTTCTATCTCTAACACTGTGTTGGCTGGACAAGGACCAGTAGACCCAGTTCATGTTGTCCTTTGCTTGTCTGACAGCTTGGTCTCTTTCAAGGGCTACAGGAAACTCACAATCATGAGAGGCTTCTGATGATCGAGCTTTTTGCTAAGAACTGTGATTTGTGCTGCTTGAGGTCCATTTGGTACTCTTTGTATCACCCTTTTTCTTCTAGGAGGATGTTTGCTTTGCTCCTTGAAGAAATGCAGTGAACTACAGAACAACATCACCCGTCTCACAAGTGTCTCCCAATGTGCTTTATGATTGTGGGAATACTGCTTTCACTGCAGCAGAGCCTCATCATTTACTTGCTTTGTTAAGTCTTGTTCCAGCTCTAATAATCATGTAACACAAACCAGCCTGGTCTTGAGCAAGCACGGCTGATTCTTACAGCTGATGGCAGAATCTGCCTGTCCCCATAGCTGCCGTTCTCGAACACATCTGAAGTGACAGCACCCAGCCAGCTCAGGAAAGCAAACCCGACACACTCAGCACAGAAGCACAGCCTTTGTCTAACAGCAGGATTGCCTTGACTCCTCTCTTGTTCACATATACACAGATTTCAGAGAACCTGAAGCTGAGAACCTCTCTGCAGTTCCCCACCACCATGGTGTATCCCCGTCCCTCTTGGGGATATTCTTTGTCCGGGAAAATACCTATTCTGGAACCACAATTCCTTTAAACAGCAGGATTCAAGGGCATGGCTGGCTGCAGGCTGGTGTTTCTGCCTGACTCTCTAGTCATGCCAGAAGCTCTGCTATAGTTATAACAACAGTACTGCAGAAGAAGAAGATGCTGACAAAGCAATTCCTACAGGTCTTTAACTCTCTGACCCATTGTAAGCTCCCAGGTCCATTACTTGAGTCTCTAAATGAACAGCAAGCTGGCTGTTAGCGATCTCACTTGCACACCTTGTTCAGATGCTGCAGGTTTCACCAAGAGAAACCACTGCACAAGAGAAATGCCTGAGCGTGCGTCTCCTTGCGGGTTAGACTGAATGAGAAATGCCTGTTTTCCAACACAGGCCATTTGGGATCCACGTGAAGGGGTGCGATCTTCACCATGGGCACTGAGAGGCGACCCAGGAGCACCAAGGAGGGCTGGTCTTGGAAGGGTCTGGTTTTAGTCTGCTCCTCTGCCAGGGAGATGCTGGGGACAGGTACAGTGGGGGTTGCCCCAGGTGCACTATGGATGTGGTGGATAAAACCATCTGTTTTGTCTGTTCCAGAGCATCCCTTAGCAGTGAACTCACTGAAAGGTGCTGTTAGCAGAACCCAGGAAGGGCGTAGATCTGATCGGTTCCTTCTTGGGAGAGCCTACATCTTGCTGGCTTCCCAGGGAGTTCAGGTGACTCATTCCAATGTAGAGGCTTAAAGCGAGTGATGAAAACCCTGCTTCATGAGCCGACTAAAAAAGGGAGGGCTCAACAAGTGAAGATGAACAAGCAAAGAGAGTGTGGCTTCAGCCACAGCAAGGACAGCGAATGGCACCTCAGCAGGGAGGGCAATGCTCTACACAGGGCAGTAACAAGCAACACGCTAGAGCTCAGGTTAAAAAGAGGGCTGATTGTGAGTCCTATTCCTGGCTAGAAGCAGGAATGAAAAGAGGGAAATGGTGCAATTTGTAAGGAAACTTGCTGCAGGAGAAAGCCAAAGAGTCAGGATCCTTCCACTGGGAGAACAGAAGTGTCTGCAGACTGCTGGGTAACTGCAAAGGAGTTTTTCCTGCATCACAGAAAATCTGAAGCGTTTTCAATGGGAGCATCTTGGGGATCAAGCATTTTCCCACTTATGCTGCGTATGCATGACTGCAGCCTCTGCTCCCACAGAGAGGGGGTGATGGGTGAGTGCTGAGGCCCCAGGGCAGCCACGGTACCATTTCATCTCACCCCTTTTTCCAGCAGGCTTTGCCATTGGGAAGGTGCTGGCTGTGTGTTAGGGCAGGGACAAAGAACACGAGGAGGAAGTGATAAGTAGAAAATCTCCTTTAGACATTTACAATAGTTTCCCTGCTGCTCCCTCTGATGCGCTTTGTAGGTTTCACCTTAGTATGGATTTCACCTTAGTATGGATCATGGATAAGGTTTCACCTTAGTATGGATCCTTAGTATGGATCCCCTTGTGCTTAATCCTTAAGCCAGGTAATATAAGGCAGTCCTTACTCCGTGCATGTGCCTTGAGTGGAGAGGGGAAATGCATGCTCCATGGGGCAGTGCTTGTCCTGTCTCTGTGCTCCCATCACAGAGCACCGTGGTCCTGGCTGAGGAGCTGCAATCCAAGCAGTTCTGTTCCGAAGGCAAAAGAGACAGCATCTGCATCTTTATATTTAAACGTTATTTTAATGCTTAGCTCTTTTTTCATCATATTACAGGTTTCCGAGGTGTTTCATCCAGGGCTATGAAAATGAACATCTTCATCTGTTGACCTTCATGAGCAAATCATTTATCCACTCTAGCTGCCTGCTAGGATTTGAGAAGTACATTCCCAAGTTTCTTGTGCATTAAAGCTCCATTATGAACTGCCTCAGTGTGGTTGGGGGTGCTCAGGAGAAAACTGGATCAGACCCAAGGGAAACATCCAAAATACCTTCCTTTAATGACAGCACCAGATACTGAAGCAATTACTGTGAAAGCCCTGGATTTAAATACGATATTAAAGTGAAAGCAGCTCCATGGTTATAGAAAGAGAGACGGTAACATGGACATCCATGCATAGAAAGCAGCCCAGGCTCAAATGTTACCTAAGGTATGGTACAAATAGAACATAAGGAATCTGTTGTCTTTATGTCAACATCCACCTCACAATAAAAGCAGCCTGATTGCTTTGGCTGTCTCTTTGTTGAGAGAGCTAAAGGAAGCTCTGCCTTCCTCTGGGTGCAAGGGCTCTGCCTGCCAGGCAGCCCCAGTGGAGGAAGAGGCTGCAGGGTAATGCCACATCTGGAAGCTGCTGCTAGGGCTCTGGAGGCACAGGCGCTGCTGCCAGATGTTGGCCCCATTCTGGCTGGGCATATGGCATTGCTTTGCTTTGCCTTTGATGGAAGGGACTTTAGAACAACCAGTGTCATTATGGGCATGTTTCTAAGCCCACAGCTGGGTCTGAAGCATGAACTGGAAGAGGAAAGAGCGCTGATGCCCCTTCTTTGTGTTGCATGTTCTTCTATAAGACTTGCCCTCCCCTGGTAGTTTGGCTTCAAGGGGTCTTGCTTTGAGACTAGAGACGTCGAGGGACTCCTTCCTGTTATTCCGTGATTCAACTCGGTTTTCCTTACACAGGGGCTATTTCAGAGCCTCTGACACTTATGGCCATAGCAGCAGAGCTGAGATGCCACCACCACAGAGGACATCCCCACTTTGTGCTCATGTGCCCTGTCACATTGCATGACACAGTCTTGTGTGCTGCAGCTCTTGCCTGGAGAGCAATGGAACATGCCCTTCCCATGGGCTGCTTTTTCTCCCAGCTTTGAATATTTGGATTTCTCTTAGGAAAGCAAATTGTTGGGGATATAATAGGAGTTGACAGGGACAAGTGGCTCTGTAAAGAAAATCCAAGTGTCTCGTGCTTCAGTATTCAGGGTTTTCTCCTGCTCTTCTCTCCACACACCTCATTTCATAATAGAGAAGGCAAACAACAGGCACAGGTCTATCGCTTCAATCAACAGCACAAATATTGACCCAATAACATTCACATTAATGAGCACCCGGGGCAGAAGGACATTCCAATGTTGACTCAGCCTCTTTATAGCCCTTTACTTTCTCTGCTGTGACTGATGATTAATTTATGAGCCCAGACATAGTGCCATGGTTTACAGCTGACAGGTAAGTACCACATAGCCCCTCACTCACTCCCCACATCCCCAGTGGGATGGGGACGAGAATCAGGAGGAAGGTAAAGACCCCTGAGTTGAGAGAAGAACAGTTTAACCATTGAAATGCAGGTAAAATAAAATAGCAATAATAATGATGATCATAGTGAAATAGAGAGGTACAAACCCCAATAAACACAACTGATGCACAATACTTCCTCACCACCTGTTGACTGATACCCAGCCTGACCCAAACAGGTAACTACCCCAGTTTCTATCCCAGTTTCTATCTATTCCTGTGGTATAGAATACCCCTTTGGCTGGTTTGGATCAGTTGTCCTGTCTCTGCTCCTTCCTGGCCTCTTGTTCCCCTCCTCACTGCAGAGCATGAGACCAAAAAGTCCTTGTTCAGGGTAAGTGCTACTGAGCAACAACTAAACCATCAGTGTGTTACCAGAGGTATTGCCAGACTAAAGCCACAACCCAGCACTGCACCAGCTACTGGGAAGAGAATTAGCTCTATCCCAGCCAAAGCCACGTCACCCAGTCAGCAATGGATACGGCAGTAACCTGTTGCCCAGGCTCTGGGTACTCCTCTGTCAGTTCTCAACATCTCTTCCTGAGACACCCCATGCAGTCTGTGTCTCACTGAAGGTGGGGTGCAAGGGATATGCTGCTCTGCTCCTGGACACGTTTTACCTGGGGGGATTCAGGAGTTATGATGACAACTCATGGCAGTTTCATTTAAACCTATACCAATCGAGTGAATCAGGAGGATTCCTTGATTCCTGGTGGCCTGCACCTGTGGATCTGAGCTGCCGGAAAGCAAGAACCCAAGTGCTGTTAACCTAGAGACAGGACTCCATGTATCCTGGGAGCTGAGCATGGACACCGAGAGCTGACATTCCATCTGTGTGAGAGCTGGGGAAGGCTGTCAGGGTACATGACCGCAGAACAGCTCTGCCATAGGCAACTGTCATACAGAATTAAACTGCTGTGTGCTACCGGTGTGCTTGCATCTTTACAGCTGCTCGTTGGGGCATCCCCCCTGAAGAATGGAAGAAAGTTATTTCCCCAAATCTGGTTTTCCATGGAGCTTTTTTCCTAGCACTGGGGGGACTGAGTCTCTTTACTAGACCTGTTACAAGGTGAGCAGCAGAGCTCCTTTCCAGCCCTTTCCAATGTTTAATATCCACTTTCCAAGTGCGAACATGAGAGCAGAGAGCCTCAGCCAGATGTGTTTGACAGCGCTCAGCACGTACCACTTTGTTCCTGGGACATCAGCCACAGGACAAATGTGAACCCCAGTCCATGGCCACGACTAACTGGCAGTTCCTGGGGACCCAAGAGAAGGACCCTGCCTGGGAGCTCGTGCATGAGGCTGCTCTCACATCATGAATCATTCGAAGCTGTTGCTATGCCAAGCGATGCTTCTGCTCTTGTTCCTCTGACTGCATGCTGCGCTTCGTCACAAGGCTGGTTACACACTAAGCAGACTTGCAGCATGCCTCCAAGTCCACGTTCCTGCTTCCATCACTTAGTGGGTTGATCTGCACCGTTCTGTCCTCACCATGCTGCCAACTGAGACTTCCCAGCACTGTAATAAATTCCCACCTTTGATTGTTTTACTCCTTTATGACAACTGGAAGCTCACAGGAGACTGTGGGACGGGCAGGAGCTGCCACTCTCCCTGGGTTCTAGTTGGGATTTCCCTTGCTGCATCTTGTGTCTGTTGCCCTTTCACCGTGCACAGCTGAGAAGAGTCTGGCTTTGTGTTCTCCCTACCCCTGTCAGTCAGCTGAGGACGGCACTTGGATCTCTCTTTCCCTTTTCCAAGATGAGCCCTTCAGCCTCTCCTCAGGCAATGTGCTCCAGTGCCCTCACTGCCCCTCACTGCAGGGGGTTGTCTCCATCCCTCAGCCAGCACCATACGCACTGGTCAGAAAATCCCCCCCAGCCAGTGGAAGAACAGTGCTGAGAGAGGCTTCCTCTTCCCTGAGGAAGGAAATTACTGCTTACCTGCAACAGGATTCTTCTTCTATGTGCAAAGGAGGCCTGCGACCACATGGAGCTGCAGTGACCGAGCACAGCTCCTTGGAAGCTGGGTGTCCTCCTCAGCCATCTGATTCAGGATGTTCGGATAGGTTCAAGTCACTCTTTGGAGAAGCCAGCTCCAGCAGAGCAGCTCTGGGCTCTGACAGGAGTTACCTTAGCAATGGTGAGACAGGTTTTGTGTTTTGATACTGCAGAAGGAACCTTTGTGAAGGCAAAAGAAACGGAGAAGTGGTGCCTGAAGAGCTGACTCTCCATATGCCAGCATCTCCCTGTGGGATTTGGAATGTGACAAAAACATGGAATTCAGAGGGAAATGACTCATGTGGGAAGAGCAAGTGCTGTGAGTCGCCTTCTTTTCTGGGTCTTTAATTCAGGTTTTAATGTTGAAAGTGAGGGGACATCAAATACCAAAGAGCAGAAAGGAGGAGGAACCTCCCTTGCTGCATCGGCCTTCCTTAGCCAAAGTGAATTTCTTTGACAAGAAGCCAGCCCCTTTTGCTGTTGGTTGGGTAACCTCAGGGAAGGAGACTGCTGGCCTCAGAGGAAATAGATGTAAATGAGCAATGAGCAAATGGAGGTTGCAAACGAGGAGCATCCTGTGTATTAGTGTTCTGACCATAGCAGGGAGCAAAAGCGGTTTTGGGGTACTTCTTGTACCAGGATGAGTTCAGCCTCCCCTGTTCTCCTCTAGTCTGGGCTTACAGCACGAAAAGCATCCTCCCTGTGCTCCTGCCCTATCAAAAGAGTAAAAAGATAGCATATCTCAGAAAGGAATAGTTGCATTCTTCTTTCTAAGCAGGACATTCAACACAGGATATTAAATACAACACTGATTTTGACCTTATAAAGCAGGAGTGAAATGAGCTGGAGCTGTTACTAAGCAAGAGAGTGTCTGGATGATTGAAGTCAGAGGAGAACACCCAAAAGCCAGTTTTCATCCCTGAAATTCCCCTTGGTTTTCCCAGTCAGCCTAAGGAAAAGCCAGCAGGCACTTCCGTTCTCTGCATGGAATTCATGTTCCTGAACAATATCTAACATCGTAATGGTCTCTTCCTCTACTGGACCCTGGAGAGGCCACATCTGGAGCATTCCGTCCTGTGCAAGGAAGAGAAGGAACTCCTGGGAAGAGTCCAGTGGAGGCCACGAGGATGCTCAGGGGTCTGGGGCATCTCTCTGATGAGCAGAGATTGCAGAGCTGGGCCTGGTTAGCGCGGAGAAGAGCCGGAGAGGGGACCCCACCAATGCACATCAATACCACAAAGGTGGGTGCCATGAGGATGGTGCCAGATTCTTTCCCTGCACTGTGAGGGGTCTGTCCTCTGGTACGGGGTCCCTGCTCCCGCTGAGTGACTGCCCTTGGGTGGCCACAGCCCACAGAGCAGCTCCCGCTCTGCTTGCCAAGCTCTGCAAGATTCCCTCGAGTATCTCTTGCCCTGAGGGTGGAATTCATTCCTCGGTTGGAGACAGGAGAGAGCCAACTCCTTCCCTTGAGCATTGTATCACAGCAAACACATGCTCACCCACGACACGACACCCACATTGTTTGGAAGGAAAACAAACCAAGAGGCATCTTCTCCAGACTTTCGAAGAACATCTATTGGAGCTACACTTGACTCTAGGGAATTCTGGAGGCTCCAAAGATCCACCACGTCTCCTCTCCAAGCCTGGAAGGGAAATGATGCTGCAGGGAATTGGGGGGGGGGGGGGGGGGGGTTACCTGTAAGATGCACACTGTGGTGGTGCATTTTCAAGACCCCCCCTTTTCTTCTCTTTCTGAAGGGAAGCTGCAGCTTTATGACCTTCACAAAACACGTTCTAAGTCCTGAGAGGCACTGGGGAATCGAGGAGGTGCTGCTGTTCCTGGAAGTAGCTGTTGGAGGAGGTGCAATTGGGACCAACCCCCCTGAAATACATGGACAAAGCACGACCTCAGGGCAGCTGCAGCACACTGGGGCTTAGTCACAAACCTCGTGAGTGTGAAGGGCATCCCGCTGGTGCAGGGTGGTGCAGGCTATCCGCAGCACGAAGTGTGCAGGAATCATGAGAGGATCTGGGTTTGTTGAAACGAGTCCAATATGTAAATTGCTGCCAGAGGGAACTGGAGGCAGCTGCTTGGCAATGGCTGCTTGAAAACCTGCTGAAGGCCAAATGACACCGCAAAGGTGCCATCGCTCCTTCCAAGACCTTGGCTCTATTGGAATTGCTTCCATAGAGATGTTTTGTGGAGGGGTTGAACAAAGTTATTGCTTCTCTGAAAAAACAAACCCACCAGAACAGCTTTCATTTCTGAATAGAGACTAAACCCAGTGAAAACCCACTAGCTGCATCTCTGAAGAGCAGGAATCAGCACTCTGTGTCTCCTAGGTGTGGATGCAGGCGGTCTGTGCGGCTTAGAGGGGCTACAAGCCTGCGGCTGGAGGTAAGCTGACGGTCAAGCCCACCCAGCCAAGCTCTCCGGCCACCTCCGCGCCTGGCCATCGGTGGTGCCCTTGCATGGCACCTCCATTATCTCACTGCCTTATTTGTCTAAAACCCACTTGGGATCACGACCCCGTGGCCTGCCCGGGGGATGTGCCACGGCCCCGGGCACACGGCACAGGGACAGGGCTCCACTCCGCCCGCCTGCGCCGCATCCCCCGTGCCAGGATCACCGGGGTGGGGAGGTGCAGACTCGAGCCCCAGCCCCATCCCGGGGCTTCCCTCGCAGGCACCGTGAGCGCCTCCGGTGCCGGTCCCCGGCTTTCCACGGGCAGAGCCGCGGCCGGCGCCGGGACTGAGCGAGGAGCCGCCGCCGCCGCCGCGCCCGGTGCGGAGCGGGACGCAGGGGCTGGCGCTGCGAGCCCCGCCGGGGCCGCCCGTATTTAGGGCGGGCGCTGCCAGAGCCGGGCGAGAGCGGGACGGCGGGGACGGAGGGTGAGTGCGGGGCGATGCCGGCGCCGACGGGGCGGGGAGCGGGGGCGCCCCGGTTGAAGTTGGGTCTCCGCGGAGCAGCGGAGCTGCCGCCGCCCCGCAGCCCGTGCCGGAGCCGCGGTGGGGCGAGGGGAGGAGGCCGGGGCCTGCGGCGGCTTCGCCCCGGCTCGGTGGGTGGCGGTGGCTGCGGTTCCTCGCCGGCATCGCCCAGCCGGGTGCGGGGAGTCGAGCGGCGCCGGACGCGGGCACCCGTCCGCAGGGCGAGTTTATCCGGCAGGGAGGGTTCCCTTTCCTGGGCAATGCGGAGCTGGAGACGGGCGCTGCGGGTCCGTTCTCCAGGCATCGGGCGGTACCGGGAAAATGAAGCGACCGCTTTAAAAGCGGGGTTGGTTTTGTGCGGGTTGCACCGGGGAAGCTCTGGGGCACCGCGGCTCTGAGATGGGTCTGGCTGCGGTTGTCCCAGCATTATCCCACACCACTGGGGCTTGCTCGTGAGTGACCGGGCTGCCTGGCTTCGTCCTCACTCCTGCTTAAGGTACGATGGTGACCCAATGTCACCTCCATTCAGGTGCCAGCACAAAGCCAGGAGTCCTCACCCATCCATGCTCATGTCACTGCTTGAATGCAAGCAGGATTCCTGGAGCAAAGCCCACCACTCTCTCACTTGGAGCCAATGGACTGTCACCATGCAACAAATGATGGACGTGGACCACTTCTGGGATGAGCTTTGGTACTGCAGGAAAGATAAGGAGCCATCCGAGGACAAGGACTGCCAGCATTGCCCTGCCATCATGAGGTGGTCCTGATTCTTCCAGGATACTGCAGGAAGCAATGCATGACAAAGACTTCAAGGGGAATAACGTTTTCCAGACAGACAGTCCTTTTCCCAGTTGTGAGAATGACATAAACCCCAGGGAAGAAACTTCCTTCCCAAAACTAAGTGGCCAACTGACTTCAGAGTGATGGGAATTACTTTGCCAGTCATTGTAACTTCCTCATCACAGGAACTGTTGTCAATGGAAGCAGTGGCTGGGATCTGTGAGGTTTCCCAAGGCAAATTTGCTTTTCTTTTTCATGTTCTCCCCAAAGTTAAGGTGGCATCATAAGAAAGGATTTCGGCTGTACATCATGCATGCTTCTTGAGTATTAAAATGAACAAACATCAGGCACAACTGTTGTTTTTCGTGTTGCCTGTAATGTGGTTTCCCATTTACCCCCAGATCCTGACAGTCTCGAGTAGCATCCTCACCAGTCATCCCTCATCTCTGATTGTTCTGGCTCCTTTGCAGCTGATGGCTGCTGCCTTCATTTCTACAGCTGGAGAAATCTGGACAGGTCCTATATGGGAATGCTACTTCATAGTGCCTGACAAATGTTCAGGGAAAGGAACAAGTGGTGTGTATCAGGGGACCTTGTGTCTGTATCCTAGGAAATGAGTGAGGCAGCAGAGGACTATAGCAAAGTTCAGTGCAGTGGGAAAGGAGGGTGCAGAATGAGTAGGGAGCAACAGTCAGAAGCCAGGGACACGTGTGAACCACAGCCGGGCTGATGCTACGGTCTGCCAAGAGAACATTTTGGTACATTCTGCCTTGCACATGGGGTTTCCTTTCTCCTGTCCATGCTCTGCAACCATGGAAGCTGGGGCTCTGGTGCCCCAGTGCACTCAGTGACAGTTATTGTCAGCAACTGTGTACCCTTACCATCTGCAAGCTATTCCTAATGGCTCAGTCTTCCTTGTTTCAGTTAAATCCCTCTCCTTTCAGGGGTATTAGTCACATCCACAGGCAATGCACTGTTTCTTCCTGTTCTGCAGCAAGCTTTCATGCATATAAAGACTGCTGATCATCTCCCTCAGCTGTGTCCTTTCTAGCCCAGACATCCCCATTCATTCTCTTCCCTGCTGAATGCAGGGCTCTCATTTAACCTTGTCCAAGGTGAACAGAACAAGATCTATTAGAAGTCTTCTTCCTAGTTACACACCAGCCAAAGTCTTTGCCCTCTTGCCAAGGTACAAGATCAATGACACTGCTGACAGTGCACGCTGGTCCTACGCTACACAGAGCATTTACCTAGCTGGTTATTCTCCATCACAAAGCACCGGGCAGCTGCTCATTTCTACCTGAACTAAATACCTCTTGCTTGTTCTTAAAGTTGAGTTTAATCTTAATCCTGCTCCCTGGTGTGCTGGAAGCCCTCCAGTGTCATTTCAGTGGAAGAAGCATTCACTGATTTCATCACCCAAACCATTACTGACAGTCCCAGCTACAGGGCCTCCTTGTTCCCATCACGGTAGAATTGCTGTGTGCTTCTTTCTGCATATGTAGGCTAAAGCCCTGTGTGTTCTCTGACACATCCAGCCACCAGCTTGTGGTCATTCAAGCAAAAGCTGCTCCCAGTTTCCTCCCGAATTGCCCTCAGTACAGAGGGCTGCTGAGTTCCTTCTTCCAAGAAATGTAAGCCCATGTTTCAGAGTGCACTCTGAACTGGTTTACTGGGTAAGGAAGCTCTGCCTTCTGAAGCTGCTCCGTTCTCTGGGTTGGCAATAAGGGGATATGCTCTGATTACATGTCTGCAGAATAACCCTACCACCCTTTCTATGCCTTTTTAAGGCTTGACTGTTTATTTGCATACAAGGATTAGCACCCCAAGTAATGCATTAAACACTTGGAAAAGTCCCTGAGTCTGCCGACAGCCTAGAGGCACTCTGTAGGGAGTTATACCAGTGATTCCCCATCCTTTCCTAAACGGGCTCCATGCTTCATGGCAGGAGACCCCTGACTGATCTCCCACCTCTGCCCCAGCTCTCCTGCTGTCCTCCATGGCCCCCAGACTCCAGGCAAGGCTGGTGAGTTCAATCCGGACTTTGAAGTGCTGGGGTTCCAGGCTTCCTCTGCAGGTCATGGAAAGAAACGAGCACCACTTATACCAGGCTTCTAAGACAGAAGGGAGGAAGAATCTCCATAGAGGGAGCCTGAGAGCTTGAACCACGCTTTAGATTTAACCACTCTTTAGATGTCAGATGTGCCAGGTCAGGCGTTCTGTGTCCGACCATTGAGATCAGAGTCAGTGTCCATCTTCTTGTCCTGGATTCCACCTTGCCTGCATATGGACACAGTCTGCATTGCAATCTCACAGCCCACTGTGTTTCATTTGCCCTTGCAATTCTTGTTATATGACATCAAGTCATAACGGGAAGGGAAACAAGAGAAAGAAAAAGCTTATTGGAGATTTCGCCCATTTGTCATCACAGACTTTATGGGAGTCTAGGGAAAGCCAGAGCTAAGAGCTCCAGCCCCTGCTCCCTCCAAAGCAATGATCAGTAACGTTGCAGTGTTGGATTTGCCAGCATCACTGCCCACCAAATCCCAACCTTTCTCTTTGACAAGTGATCGGAGAACAGCTCGGGCTGGAGAGGACCGCAAGCTCACCTAATTCCAACCCCTGCCATGTGAGGGGTAACAGCAGTTGTAACTTGGTAGTCAGCAACAGGTTGCACAGCTGAGGCATGTTGTTGTGTAGAAAGGCAAGTGAAAACAAATACCAATGCTTCCTTGAAAGCCGAGCAAAATGAGAAGGTGGGAGAAGGGAGAGGAGGAGTTAAGCACTGCCAGTATTTGCTTGCCAGTTATCATCATTGCTTATTTAACACGGGAGATGTTCTGTATAGATCATACCTGTTTATCATAGAGCACTGTTCTCTGTATCAACAAATAAACCCAAAGCAGGTACACCTGATTTACTTCAAGATAGTCACCCTAAGCCTAGCATTAGAGCCTGAGCTGTGCTGCACGAACCATGCTGCAGTGAACGTATGCAGCCTCATGTATACTCTTCCAGCAACACAAACTCTTTCGCACCAGCTCCCCTTACAGTCAAGCGGAGAGATGCTCAGCGCTAAAGGGCTCAGCTGCCTGCTGGGGCTGACCAGCTCCCAGGGAGTTTTCACGTGTCTCAATGGACTGTGATGAATTCACCTTAGCTTTCACTTTGTGATGCAGCCCTGAAGTAGGGGCAAGGAGAAGAACGCTGAAAACCCTGCTCATCTCACTGGTTTTATAACCAGTGCACACTGCATACACGTAACAAACAGAACCCATGCAGCACTGCAGACCTCCTGTAATCAAGCAAAGACTTGCTTTTCTAACCAAAAGTTTAGCAAACGTACAGTTCCTTGTATGATGACCAACCCAGAAGTGTTCTCCATCACCAGTCGATCCATACTTACCGTACTTGAGCTGTGTGGTTTTGATTTGTATTGAGCTGGACAGCTCATGAAGTGCAACGGCCCATGGAATTCAGCTGTAGCGATGGAGGCAGAGCACAGGGAGGTCAGGATGGGGCAAGCTTCCTGGAGTATGACAGCTCTGCTTCTGGAAACATGGTGTGGTGTTAAAGACTTGTTTGGTGTTGATGTGATCACCTGAGACCTCAGAAGCATCCTGGATAATCAGAATTACCAGCGTAAGCAGTTACTTGCTGCTGCCTGAACACAGCAGAAATTTAGGTGCAAACTCAAGCTCCTGGTTTCAGGTCAGAGCCTGAGTTTTAATCATTTTTTTATTCCTAACACAGGTACCTGCAAACATCAGGAGATAGGATCCCGTGTGAAATGGCAAGGTGGGAGGAGCAGGTGAAAACCTGAGGTGTGAGTGGAGCTGGGGATGTGCACGGATGCACTGCCCGGTGCTTCCAGGCACCTGCAATCCCTGCCTGGCACCCACCCAGGAGGAATTCACCCTTTGCCCTGTGCTGAGCGGTGGCCAAACGAGAGCCTGGCCTGGGGCAGGACCCTGTGCTCTCCGCCTGAGGCTGGGAGAATCCCTGCTTCCTCCTGCCAAAGTGGTCCTGCAGAGCTGAGCCTGGCTGAGTCCTCCCTGCCTGGAGCAAGAGACAGCGGAGGAGCTGGAGGCAGAGGTGTAGGAAATGTCCCTGCCGTGCACATCAGTGGGTGAGAACAGAGGAGCAAAGGCAGACCCTGCACGAGGGCTGCTCGGCTTTCCTGTGGTCTTGAGGGTTGCCACTTCCTAGAGATACTCCTGGCTTCTCCCAAGCCCTGTGATGTGCTTCCAGCTCACCACCCTGCCCTGAGCACAAAACCGTAGCAGTTGCAGTGCTGCCCATCCTCCTCTGCAGGGACCTGGCAGCTTGTCTGAGGGACACCTTGTTTAGTGTGGGCGATGCTGAAATCTCCTCATCATATGAGAGCACTCCCTTCTAGTCTAGATTACTCTGCTTCCTTTTCAAGGAGCTGACTCCAAGAGCCACATCAGCTCGTAAGCAAGCTCCCACTGCAGCTCGCAAACCAGTCCCCCCAGTAACTCCTTTATTTCTGATGGCAATGTGGCAGCCTTTTCAGTGCGCAGCACAGCCAAAGTCCACTTGATTGTATGGGGTCCATATAGATTTTATTTCCTGTCCGTTTTAGTCGAGCTTATTTATAGCCTTTGCAAATTGCTCTGTACTTCAGGCAGCTTAATCCAAAGCCAGGAAACGTGGCTCGTTTGCAGCTTACTGATGCATGCAAACGTTGTACAGATCGCACACTACATTTGACAGCTTTTCCCCAGTTTTTACTTTCACACAGGCTTCACCTTTTCTGTGGATCCTATTTCCCGTGCAGGGCACCCCGTTGGTGCTTTGTTTTTCTCCTAGAAGCTGCATCCTGACTTATAGAATCACAGAATCATAGAACACTTTGGGTTGGAAAGGACCTTGAGATCATCCAGTTCCAACCCCCTGCCATGGGCAGGGACACCTCACACTAAACCAGGCCACCCAAGGCTCTGTCCAACCTGGCCTTGAACGCTGCCAGGGATGGAGCACTCACAACCTCCCTGGGCAACCCATTCCAGTGTCTCACCACCCTCACAGGAAAGAATTTCCTTCTTAGATCCAATCTAAACTTCCCCTGTTTCAGTTTGAACCCATCACCCCTTGTCCTGTCACTACAGTCCCTGATGAAGAGTCCCTCCCCAGCATCCCTATAGGCCCCCTTCAGACACTGGAAGCTGCTCTGAGGTCTCCACACAGCTTCTCTTCTCCAGGCTGAACAGCCCCAACTTCCTCAGCCTGTCTTCATACGGGAGGTGCTCCAGCCCCTGAGCATCCTCGTGGCCTCCTCTGGACTTCTTCCAGCAGTTCCACGTCCTTCTGATGTTGAGGACACCAGAACTTCACCCAGTGCTGCAAGTGGGGTCTCAGGAGAGCAGAGCAGAGGGGCAGGATCACCTCCTTCTCCCTGCTGGTCACACTCCTGTTGCCACAGCCCAGGATCTACAGACTGGCAGGTTCCTACAGCTTATTCTGAATGTATTCCATTATGCTTGAGCAGGGCTCCCTCCTCCAAGCTGGTCTCCACAGATACTCTCATGCTGTCTTGAGTCAATTGTCCCAAAGACGCAAGAGCTCGCTTTGAAATCTCCCCCTCTTTCGAGCTCTCCCCCGCGCTGCCTCTTCGCCGCTCGCAGTGCCATCTGCTGTCTGCAGCGGCTTTATTGCTGCTCAGGGTTTCAGCGGCACGGAGCAGACCTGGTCTGCTCAGCAACACGGGCTCTGCCTTGAACTGGAAGATCAGAATCGGTTGCAAAAGGAGGGGAGAGGCACTGGGGTTTCAGGAGTTTGCTGAACTCCAGCTCTGTTCGCAGCCAACCCTTTGTGATTCCCCCGAGCTACAAGGGGGAAGAATGAATTCGCCAATTCCACTCCCTTCAGTGTGGCCTTGAAACATTCAGCTCACTAAAAGACATTCCATCTTGCTCGCCATTGTCCCTGTCCTATTCAGTGAAAGGGCAAATTCTCTATTTTCATCTCAACACACTTAACTGCTGTATCCATGACTTACTCCAGCACAGATCTGCAGGGATGCACCAAAGCGTTCTCTCACTGTGGGGTCAGCTGCACCATCCAAGGCCAGGCTGGATGTGGTTCTGAGCAGCCTGATCTAGTGGAAGATGTCCCTGCCCATTGCAGGGGGGTTGGGCCCTTCCAACCCCAACTATTCCATGATTCCGTAATCCCATGAAATCGTTGTCGAAAAGACTCCCCCCACTCTCCAGAAATGGCATCTGTGTTCCAAAAGGGCCAGAAATGGGTCATGACTTCCTTTACTGGACTGCACATCCTTGGTGCAGGGCTGCAGCTCCACGTCGGCACGACCCACATGATGGCACTCGCTCGTGACTCAGCCTCCTGCCTGTGAGGTTGCACTGCTGCAGCTTGGTTTCTCCTCCAACTTAACCAGGGTACAGGCCCTGCCCCGCTGCCTTGCCTTCACTGTGCGAGTTGAACTGCAGAGCCGAACAGCAGGCAAAACCAGGAGCCAACAGAGAAGATGAAAATGACCACAGAGAAGCCAGATGAACTTCACCATCCCTGTTCACTAAAGACAACTTGGAGGATGTTTACCAGTGGAACCTTTGTTTTTGGCCAAAGCAAACAACATCAAATCTTCACTGTCACACAGTGCTCCTCTAAAGAGTTCAACTCAAGATCCAAAGTGCAATGGTGTCAGCAAGGGTGTTCAGTCTCTACTTAAAACTCCTTTGGCACCTGCCATCTGCAAGACAGCTTCTGTGGTACCAGTTTCCAGAGAGAACTGGGCAGCTGCTTATCCACAGGCCTGATGTCTGTACCTAGCCAGCTTGCAAAGACTGGAATCAACAACAGGGTTACTGTACACGTAGTAAATACGGTGTTCAGGGGAACAGTAAAAGCCCAGGCTTTTGAAAGGTGAGTTATACCTCCCCAGTCTGTTGGAGCAATTACAAAAAGCTGATCTGTACTGAGTGAAGTCCGACTGATTTAATTACTTGGACTCTCAAGAGACTTTAAGTGATCTGGAAAGTATATGAATGGTGGGGTGCTGACATCTGCTGATGAAACAAAACCCTTCAGGGTAATAAAGACAAGGACCGACTGTGCGGAGCTGCAAAGACCCTTAGCTGAAAGTGGGAGAAGGAAAACACGACAGATAGATGCAAAAAGTGAGCAAAAAGTTAAAAATGCTGATGCTACCACTCATGGCTATGGGATTATGTTAATCGGGACTGTTCTGTGGGAATGTCAGACCAGGCTATGGAACGATTAAAAAACCCCAAAGTAAATCTCAGAAATCATTGGGTAAGAAATTGAGAAGAGAACAGAAACTATCATTATGCTGCAGTAAAATCAATGGCGTGCCCACATCTTCAACACTTTGTGGTTCCGCTCCCTCTGCCTCAAAAAGAATGTATCAGAGTTGTGAAAGCATCAGAAAAAGGCAGCAGGGTTGAGCCATTGTCAGAGAAAGGCGGCCGGATTTGAGGGACTTTGGTCACCATGGCCATTGTTACGGTCAGAAGTGTCACAAGAATCATCATTGGGAAGATGGGTTAGCCTTTCTGGTAAAAAACCCAGGCATTTAGTGTGAAACAGGAGACTCTTCTAGGTCCCTTTGTTGGAAAAACACACCTCAGAAGAAAAAGCATCTTCAAAAGCAAGTTTGACTCACAGAAGATGGCTGCTTCCAACAAAATCAAGCACTCAAACCTGACAAGCGTTGTTTCTTAGGTCAGGTTCAGGAGCTCAAGGGAGGCTGTTTGACACCAACGTGTTAGTGTTTCATGTATATGATGCTCTTGCTCCACAGATTCCTAACTGAGTGACTCTCAGCTCTGTTTCAGATGTGCTGGTTGTGAGTGACAGAGGTGTTTCTCCTCAACGGTTCAGAGGAGGCTGGCCTGGTGACTACCTTCTTGGAGAAGTTCACTGTCTTTTTAGCCCCCACAGCCATTCATGGACCATATTCAGGATCTCTTTCAAGAAGGCTTGGGCCTGGCATAAGGTAAGTGACGTTCTGGTACTTGTGGGGGGATCTGAGTCACAGGTCTTAAGGACAAGGGGTAACGGGTTAAAACTTAAGCAGAGGAAGTTTAGATTGGATCTAAGGAGGAAGTTCTTTACTGTGAGGGTGGTGAGGCACTGGAATGGGCTGCCCAGGGAGGTTGTGAATGCTCCATCCCTGGCAGTGTTCAAGGCCAGGTTGGACAGAGGCTTGGATGCCCTGGTTTAGTGTGAGGTGTCCCTGCCCATGGCAGGGGGTTGGAACTGGATGATCTGAAGGTCCTTTCCAACCCAAACTGTTCTATGGTTCTATAAATCTGTCTTCAGATGTTTTCTTCAAGTTTGTAAAGATTTCAGGTTACACCAAGTGAATCTAAAGAAAAACATGGCAAGCCTGTAGGCTGTGATACCTCAACGACCACAACTCTTCTATCCCCATTCTGGACTAAAAAATCTGCTTTGTTTTTCCAGAACCCCTTCACCAGTCTGTCCTTCCTCCTTTGAGGGAATCACTACTCCAGAAGTCATTCCAATCATTCACCATGTCAGGAGCATCTCAGTTCTTGGAACATGCTGTGAGCTTCAGTGCCAACACATTGATTTCTGGTACCCAACACCTGACTTCAGCAGTTGAAGACTGAATGTTGAAGAGAAAACCTCACTGGTCTGGAGGAAGAAATGAAAACCGAGCTCTGAGCTTTTCAAAAGGAGGTTTTGATTTACAGTTCTGGCACAACTGATGGTTATAGAAGGAATGCAGACAGTATTGGTTTGTATCTTGGGTGCTCTGCTAATAAAGTGTGCCTTATCAGTATCAAAAATGTGACATTCAGCTAGTAGAGAGCAAGAGAAAATACTCTTGAGGGTGGCTTTGTCCCAAGCACAGGGGCACCCACTACATGCCCACATGTTTCCTCTTCGCCATCTCACTCCTCAGTATTGATGGATGCAGCTTTGCAGATGAGTTGAGGAAGGAGGTGTGAAGAAAAGGTAATAAAGAATGATTTAGTCACCTGCATGATGAAAATGAAAACCACCTAAATCCCCACCACTTACAGTACTTGTGTTGTGATAGTGCTTGTATTTGTCAGACACCAGAATCATGTCTGGATGATTATGTTTTGTTTTAACAATGATCACAGAATCACAGAATCCCAAGGGTTGGAAGGGACCTAAAAAGATCATCTAGTCCAACCCCCCTGCAAGAGCAGGGTAACCTACAGTACATCACACAGGAACTTGTCCAGGCGGGCCTTGAATATCTCCAGTGTAGGAGACTCCACAACCCCCCTGGGCAACCTGTTCCAGTGCTCTGTCACTCTTACAGTAAAGAAGTTCTTCCTGAATGATGCCATTGAAGTGATGTGATGGAAAATGTAACTTAGGAGAGCACCTCATCTACTGTGTAAGCTGAAGTTTTCAACAAGTTAGTATTCTTTCCATGTTGGGTTCTAGTATGAAAAGTTCTATTTCAGCAGAAAAGTAAGCATCTTCCCTCAGCATCTCAGAAAGGCTACACTGGGAAGTGCGAAGTGAAATCAGAGCAGAGGATGACTCAGTACAACCGCTCGGCAGAGCTCTCTCTCCAGAGCTCAGCGAACAAGTCATTAAATTTCACTGAAGCACCGCTGGCTTTGGATGAAGGGACACTGTTAGGGCTGAAGATTTCCTTGTCAGTCCTTCTGTCTGTTCTAACTCTGGCAACGGTCCTTGCAAACGTATTTGTTGTCATTACCATTTTTGTGACTCGAAAGCTCCACACACCTGCGAATTACCTCATCGGCTCCTTGGCAGTGACTGATCTTTTAGTGTCTGTCCTAGTAATGCCGATCAGTATTGCTTACACTGTCACCCACACATGGGCCTTCGGCCAAGTGCTGTGTGATATCTGGTTATCGTCAGACATCACGTGCTGCACAGCCTCAATCCTACACCTCTGTGTCATTGCACTGGACAGATACTGGGCTATCACAGATGCTCTGGAATATGCCAAACGCCGGACCACTGGCCGAGCAGTGCTCATGATTGCTGTGGTCTGGATGATCTCTATCAGCATTTCTGTGCCACCGTTCTTCTGGAGGCAAGTGAAAGCTCCTGAAGAGCTTGCAAAGTGTACTGTGAACACAGACCAAATTTCCTACACGATTTATTCCACTTGTGGAGCTTTTTACATCCCAACTGTGCTCCTCCTCATCTTGTACGGGAGAATTTATATAGCGGCTCGATCCAGGATCCTGAAGCCCCCCTCATTATGTGGGAAACGCTTTACCACAGCACACCTGATTACTGGCTCCGCTGGGTCTTCCCTCTGCTCCATTAATGCCAGTCTTCATGAAGGGCATTCCCATTCAGGGGGCTCCCCAATATTTATCAATCACGTTAAAATAAAGCTTGCAGACAGCATCCTGGAAAGGAAGAGAATTTCTGCTGCAAGGGAAAGGAAAGCCACCAAAACGTTGGGCATTATTCTGGGAGCTTTCATTTTCTGCTGGCTGCCTTTTTTTGTCATGTCCCTAGTGCTGCCAATCTGCCGAGATGCTTGCTGGTTTCATCCCATCCTCCTGGACTTTTTTACATGGTTAGGTTACTTAAACTCCCTGATCAATCCAGTCATTTATACAGCTTTTAATGAAGAATTTAAACAGGCTTTCCAAAAACTAATTCGTTTCAAGAAGTGCTCATCTTGAGCCTCTCCTGTTGTGTTACTGACCCTTGTGCAATCGTGCAGCCTACCTGGAAACTTCCTGTCCTTTCATTCCTTAAGGTACAGAGCCGTAATTGCCATCTCTGCTACTCACCCTGTGCTGTGCATGTAACTGGGAACTTCCTGCCCATTTGGTACTTTCTGTCTGGAATTCTCCATCCCATAACAGAACGTGTCTGTGGTCTCTGCAGTGATCATCTGTGTCTATAGGATCAACACATGAAATAAGCTTGGTAACAAGTGATGGAGCATGAACCAAAGAGCTGAGTTTGTGTGATGAAACGACACATGTTACCCAATTCTGCCATGCCTTTGTAACCTGATGGGAGGAAAAGGTGTGTGTAGTTGCAGGACAGTATTCCTGCTCTATTTTACTAACAATTTGGGTAGGCTGAGAGAGCGTCTGGAGAACAGGCTCTGATCTCTGCGTTTCCTACGGCACGTGCCCTAGCCATTTGACACTGATCAAACCTGGAACTTGGTGTGATACAGCTTGACTGTGAGCAGCAGGGCATAGGAGGCATAGCACGTGTGCAAGTGCTGTGGGTATATCACAGATACCGCATTTCCAGCTCTGCTTTGGGTGAACTGTAGAAAGAAGGTTCATTTATTTGAAATCATTTTTACACATTTTATCATTAATAAAATAGTAGAAACACTACAAAATAAATAGCATGAAAATGATGGAAAAGTATTTCAATCTTATATTTCTGTTTGGGATTTTTTTGCATGCTCAAAGTGAAACAGGAAAATATAGTGCCAGTGTGGAGTAACTGGGACCTCAGAAAAGAGCCAGGAGGTGATGAGAAGAAATGGAGAGGTAGAGAGGAGAGAATTAAGTGACACAGCCAGGCCCACTCCAGCCTTTCAGCCTCTCATTTACATCTCTTGCACAGTCTTGCAGCTTCCTCCTGTTGCTGGTGCCTCTGCTGAGGACTGGACCATGAAGTGATTGCCCCAGAACACCCACAGCAGAATCACAGCAGCTGTATAGTCCTCTCACAGTACACACTGAGGGCAATTGAGGCTGCCCTGTTTGGGACACAACTCCTCTCCCCTCCCAAGAGGGAGCTGATACAGCTTAGTCCAGCTCAAGCATTACCTGGCCATGTCCCCCCAGTCTGCTTCCAGAGAGGGTCCACAGTTCCCACTGGCAGTGGTGATTCTCTCATCCGTGTTCACTCCTTGCACATTGCCTGGGGACACATGAGCTGACACGGACCACAGCCCATGTGGGCACTGTGGACACTCTACTCCTTTCAGCTCAGAGATTATAGGGTGTTATTTATCTTTCATAGGAAGATGATCCACTACTGTTCTTTGGACTTTTCTAAGACATGGTTCAATTCAAGAGCAAACAGAATTCACAGTTCAATGCAAGAGGCCCTGTCCTTAATTAGATCATAGGCTAATTAAAAGGGGCACATAGTCTAATATTACACCATTCTTAATGCTGGTAAATATTTGACAAAGAGCTTCAGGAACTCATACTGGAAAAAATACGGAACTGGCACATGAAACCACCAGCCAAGGATCACAAATGAAAGATAAATAACACCCCATCACCTCGCAATTGAAAGGAGGAGGTTATCATGGCCCAGGGATCAATGTCCATATTTACCATGTCATTAATGCTCTGTGGATCGCAGTCAGGACACAAATGCACTTCACAGAAGGCACATGGGGGCTGCATGATTTCCAAGTGCCTCTCTGGTGAAGTTCTTCCAATACTGAGCACATAGGTAAGTTAAAAGACCTTTTTTCATTTGGATAGAGGTACCTATTGTGGCTGTCCCACCATAATACGGATTTTATTGAAAACACAAGAAATAGGTAAATAAAAGTCAAGGCATGTCTGTGTGTTCACTGCAGCACCCCACAAGTACATTTCAGTGCTGGTTATTCCTACAGCTGGGGAAGGGGATGAGCGTTAGCAATGAGGAGTCACCATGGCTGAAGGCTGGCAAGACAATGGAAGTGGAAGCTGCCCACTCCTCCCAGGACAAGCCTGAATCTTGCAATGTGAAGGGAAGATGGTCATAGGCAGTGTGAGTTGAAGCAATACTGCCACGCTTACCAATCCAGAGATGGAGGAGCAAAAGTTGTACGTGTAAGACTATTCCCCCTGCAGTAAGCCTTAAGAGCCCTTGAAGAAATGCCAGGAGGGGTGGTTGCAGGTATGGTTCCCATGCAATTTCCACTATGCCAACCTGGCTACAGGTGCTCAGTAGCTCTTGTCACTCAGAGGTGAGGAATTCCCAACAGCAGCCAGATGCTTCTGCTGAAAACTCCAATGACCAGACACATATTCCACACACTTGTCAATAACAGGTTTTGCATTTAGGTTTCATCACCAGTGAAACAGAAGGAGGAAATGTAGGTTAATAGGTAATGAAGTCAAGAGCCCTCTCAGCCGGATTTCCTCCAAGTGGCCTTATTCACATACACACCCCCTCCAGCTTCTGGTGGCAACAGACACATCTTCACAGCAGTTGTGTTGCCAGCATCTTGCTACTGAGAGGGAGGCCCCTTTCCTGAAGGATCCTATAGCAGCTAGTTGCCAGTTGGGCTGCATATGGTTGATATGACCCCTTCAGCCCAACCATCCACCCAGTTTCTCACTCACTTCACATGCCACTTACCCGGCCCAAATGTCACCAACTTGGCTACGAGTAGGCTGCTGGGAAACCACGTCATGACAAAGCCAAGGCTACTATCAACCAATACAACACCAAGTGCCCTCCTGTTGCCCACCCAGGCTGTTGCCTCATTGTAGAAGGTAATGAGGTTGGTCATTGGTAAATCCCTGATGGCTGCTCCCAGTCATTTTCTTGTCCTTCACGTGCTTTGAAATAGCTTCCAGAAGGATGTGCTGTCCACTCTTCCCAGGGACTGAGTTAAGGCTGACCAGCTGGTAGTTGCATGGATCCTCATTGCCATTCCTGACAACAGGAATGGCATTTGTCCTTTCTTCAATCATCAGGAACTTTTCCCAATTACCAGGACCTTTTGAAGATAAGAGAAACCAGTCTTGAGATTACGTTGGCAAGCATCCTTAGCACCCTCAAATGAATCCCTTCTGGTCCCACGTGTAATTCAGCTGACATTTTTAAGATGTCTGCTCCAGGAGGGAGCGAAACACCCTCTAAACTCAACTGAACTTCATGACAAAAAAAACCCCAGATGCTCTTTGACCAAGAGGAAGATAGCAGCAGTACGAACAGAATAAGACAACGACCTGCTTCTGATGCTGCTGCTTGCTCCCGAGTGCCTTTGTTACTAACCTTGATAAGGGTGCAGAATCCTAAGGGAGGTAATGGTGGTATCCCGCTGATCCTAGGAACAAGAAACAGTTGCACACACCCAGAGAAATAACAACAAACCAAACCAAACTTAGGTTGGCTGCCACACAAGAGTCCTGATAACTGTGTGCCAAGCAAGCTAGACCGCAGTGCTGCCCACACAAGCATCCATCTATTTCTTCTTCCTGCTTACTGCGTTTAGGAATGCTCCTAAACCGTGTGTGGCACCTAGCACAGGCTTCAGCTCTGTCAGGAGCTTTTAGAAACCGGTTCAGTATCAGGAGGTTATCATGAGTCTCACGTTATAAATACTTAAAGCCTGAATACCTGGGATCAGGGAACAACAGAAGAGGCTCCACTTCCGTTAAAAAGCAGTAATGATACGAATAAATCTGGTCTTTGCAGAGAGAAGCCACAGATTCTGATGTGATGGAGAGCCCTGGCTCGGAGAACAGCGGTGACTGAGCTCACTAACCTGGCACAGAAGCACTCGCTCTGCCTTCATTTTCTGCCAACTTCATGACCTGAACAGACGCCAGAACCGGCGCACCCGCCGCGGCACAGACACACGAGCGGCTCCAGGAGGGGGGCAGAGCCGCGGGCATCGTCCCCAGCAAGCTCGGGGACGGCTCAGACACCTCACTGGAACTCACCACAGGGGCAGCAGGGACGGAAGAGTGAGAACATCCGAGGAGCCAGCTCAGGGCGCGCTGGGCTCGCAGCTGACTGCGGCGCTCTCCACAGCCGCTGCGAAATCTGCTCCCCGGGAGCTGGTTCCGTCCCTTTCCAACCTCCCGGTGCCGGGGCACCCCGCAGCCGCCTCTCACCTCCTCGAGCCGCGCAGCCGCTGCAGGAGCCGCTTCGGTTGCTTTAAACCTGGCACAGCCCCAGGGGCCCTCTGCGGCAGCGGCCGCGGTTTTGGTGGGTGTTTGCCCCCCCGGTCACAGCCCCCAGCCTGCACCCCTGGATCCGAGCCGCCCCCAGCCAGCGCCGGCAGAGGAGGAGGCCGCCGGTGCGCAGGGACCCCGGCAGGACGGGACCGCTGCTGCCCGGGCGGAGCGCTCCCCTCCAGCGCACCCCACCGCGGCCATACCCCCTCCTGCTGCGCTCCCCTGTGCCCCTCTGCCCATCCCAGCCCCCGGGGCGTAGCTTCCCCCCTTCCTGGTCCCCTTTACTCCTCGGGGGGGCTGGGCTCCCCCACTTTGCCCCTATTTGTGCGGCTTTTATTCAGCACCTCCAGCCCAGCCAAGCGCTGACTCTGCCTCCTCCCCGTTACAGCCCGCACCCCACCTGCCCCTTTCTGTCCTGCCTGGCGCTCACTGCGCCCAGTCCCCGTGAGTAAAACCCAAACCACTTCCTCCCTCCCTCCCTCCGCGCAGCCAGAGCTTCCTCCCTCCTGCTCCCTGCACCTCGGTCACGGACCCCATTTCCTTCCCTGGGACAGACCTTGCCCATTCTCCAACCCCACACCACCGAGCTCCTTCCGCCGGGGTATCCGCCACAAGCACCCGTGCCCCTTCCAACCGCTCCGCGTGCCCCTGGCGCGGCGGTCCCGGGGCCGCAGGGGCCGCGCACCCCCCTCACACCGCAGCGGCCGACCCGGCCCCACCCCGGCCCGCTCCCCCCCAAAATGGCGGCCGCGCCCTCCCGTCTCCCCGCGGAGCCGCCCCGCTCCCGCTGACGTCACAGCGCCGCCCGGTGCCGCGGCCCTCCCCTCATTGTCAGCGCCCGCACCCGCCGCCGAGCCCGGAGCCCCCCGCGGGCTGCGGCTGCCCAAGCCCGGGCTGCTCCGCCGGCGGCAGGGACGGGACGGAACGGAACGGAAGGGAAGGGAGGAAGGAAGGAGCGAGGCCCGGCCGGCTCCCTCAGGTAGGCAGAGGTGGGCGACGACGGCGCGGGCGGGGGGTGCCGGGGACCGGCGGGGCGGGGAGGAATGTGAGGCATCCGCTTTGTCTCCGCGGACCCAACGCCGCCTTCCGCGCACGGGCGGGCGGGCGCCGCCGGGCCGGGGCTGACCCGCGGAGGCTCCGCCGCCGCCGCCGCCACCACAGCGCGGGTCAGCCCCGGCCCGGCGGCGCCCGCAAGGGGCCTTGGGGCTCCCGCTCGGAAATGGAGCCGCCGCCGGGCTCCTTCCGACGTGACCGGAACAGCCGCTTTCCTGAGCGGGGAGCGGCGCCGTCCCCGCCCGGGAAGGTCGCGGTCCCTCGGGGGCTGTTGCGAGCTGCCTCCGGGGAAGGTCGCAGGCACCGTGGGGCTTTGGTGGCGCTGAGGTTTAGAGGCGCGCAGCGAGTGCGGTTGCTGCGGATAACCTTTTCCAGACTCCTTTTCCATAGACTCCTTTTCCTGTTGCTTATTTTCCTCCGGATTCCTCTTTCTTTTTTCTCCCCAGCCCACCCACATTTATCCCTATCATGTTCTTTTTATCTGCGAGCTTTTCAGATGCGCTGCCTTTGTTAGTTTTTAGCCGCCTTTGCTGCCCCCCGGCTCACGAGGGAATTAATTGATGGAGAATCACGAAACCTTCCTTTTTTCTCCTCATAAAACTGCTTACAAGTGCCCCTTTTGGCTTCGCCAGGTGTCCCATGCGCTGGCACGCAGAGCGAGTGGGATACCAGCCCCGTGGTGGTTGTCCTTGGTGACCGCGCTTCCATTGCAAATCTGCGTTGTTTTCCCTTCTAATACCGCATCTGAAGCCTTTAAACCAATTAAACGCAAGTTAAAGCGACCGTCCCAGCGAACTGGCACACTCGCGTTAGGCGCTGGGGGATTAAGGGTTTAATTCTGTTAAAAGCACCCACAAAAATCACGGGCAGGAGTGCTCAGCCTTGCAGCGTGTGTCAGGGTGGTTCCTTCCCGAGCTGCCTGCGGGGGGTGAGCACCTCTCCAAGCGGTGCCGCACAGCAATGACAGTGAAAGGGGGAAGAATTTTTACAGCCCTGGAGTAGTCTCAGGCATTCAGGGTTTAGGGGGAAAAAAATGCACTTCCTTACCGCATGCCTCCAGTCTCTTGGCAGCGCTGTGCATCTCCTGGCCCGCTGGAGAGCGAGCAGGGACAGTGTTCCTCAGTGCGTCTGCACTCTGTGCAAGTCCAAAGCCAGCAGCTATGTGCTCTGGGCAGTTACCTGCCCAGCCGGTGTGTTTCGGAAGGGCAGCGCCCTCCAGGACTGTCCTGCGTCCACGGCGCTTGCGGAAGCATTATTCCTCCATTGTGTTGAGTCTGTGGCAATAAGGAAAACCATCGTGCTGACCCTGCTCCCAGGGGCTCCGATCCCCAGTGGCCATGGGGAGGGCTGGGGTGCAGGACCCTCCCCTGCGCAGGGGGCCCCTTTGCCAGGGTTGCATTCTGGCTGCCCCAAGCAGTCCCCTGCACCAGGCCAGGCACTGCAGGGAGGAGGAGGCCGTGGGGAGTTGGTCGCTGTGTTTCTTTTGGATGTGTGGCTGAAAGGTCTGCAGTGAATCGGGGTAATGGGGTGTGGGAGAGCAATTCCAGAATGGGCAGGTCCCCGTTAACTAACCTCCGTTGTGCTCTGAGCAGCCCTTCAGCCTCAGCTTCCTCATGGTCCTGTGAATGGTACCGTTTCTTCAGTACAGGGCAGTCTGACCAATTCCTGCTTTCTAGGAAGTTAAGGTAAGTTCTGGCAGTGTGGGCTCTTTGCTCGCCCTCTGGCTTTCTCTGTGCTCTGAAAACTTAGTCCAGCTGAGAATAACTTACTGAATTTCTTCATTTAGCGTGAGTTAGGAAGTGCAGACAAAAATAGCTCTTGTTAAAAATGAATACTCTCGAATGTGGCCATTACCAGAAATGGTAATGTTTAAAAGCCTGGTATGCCTTATGATCTTGACCACGTTATTGTGTTTGTTCAGATGGGTTGCTGATTGCATCTTTGAGCATGACCTTACCATAGGCTCACTGAGGTTATGCTCATCCTCTGTGAAACCTTTCCTTCCCACCGAAGGCTGTGGTGTGTGAAGATGATACGTGCCTGCTTCCTCATGGAAGCTGTTCAAGAAGTGTGCCTGGTGTGGCTGAGCCACATGACAAAAAGGACACCTTTATACAGTTGTTACATGGAAATGAAGCAAATCATCTTTTTAGGAGGCTGTTTGGATCGGAAGATTCGCATTATGGTCTAGCAGCAGTAGTATGGTTTGCACTAACTGGTGCAATGAAGGTGATGGGAACCCTTCAAACATACTGGCAGGGAGAGCACTAGTGGTGGTTATGGCTTTGTTAGTTACATATTCAGTCTCAGTCTTTCTGCCTTGGGTAATGCTTGGATCTGCACATGTGAAACAGAAAGCACAAGTACTTTCAAATGCTTGGTGACAGCTGATGAGCAAGTGTTGCTTGCCAGCACTTCCTGCATCCTTGGTGCTGGTGGTCTGCTTCATCCTTCCATACTGTTACTCCCTCTGCTTCCATCAGGTTGCATCTTTGGAGAGCGATGAGTCCTTTGAATTTGATCTCCTCCCCATAGTCACCAAAGGAGGGATTCATCTCCTTGTCCAAGCATAGTGGTTTGCTAGGGTGGCAGGGGAAGGCAGCCTTCTGCTGGTGGTGACTGTGGCCACCCACTGCAGACACTGTGGACAATCACATCCCTCTGGATTTGAGGCTTTAGAGCTGGTGGCAGAATCACTTTGGTGGGAAGCCCACAAGCCCTTTGCCTTTAATTGTCCAGGTTTAGGAGCCTTCATAGCCACCCTGACTTGGAGAGGGCACTGTGGGTGTGCCTTTCCCATGGACCCGGTGCGGTTTGGGTTGGTTCAGCAGCCTGACAATCCGAGTGCTTTTCGATCTGATCAAATACGAGGCATGGCATTGCATGTCAGCCGCCAAAACACAGCGGTTTAGGCCTTAATCTTCTTGTGTCTCTGGCTACCTTCTTAGGTTTTGGCAATGATGTTCCCCTGCTGAGGCCCTAATCGTGACCGATAAAGGGTTACAAGGCACCGTTCAGCCCCGTGTTCTTTAACCTCACCAGGGTGGAGTAAGATATGCAGGTGCAAGAACCAGCCTTACCCAAGCGCACCGGCTGTGTGCACACAGGGGCATAAACACCATGCACGGGCAGTTTCGTGTTTCCTTCTCTGTACAACAGAGCTGAGGCTATTTTGGTGCTTTCTCACAGCGGCTTGTGCAGCAAATTGAACGTTTGCACTCCTGAACGTTTGGGGTTCTCGTAGGAACACAGTGCAGAAAGGTGAATGCACAGTAAAGGGCTGAAAGGAGAGAGGGTGGTTAGAAAAAATGAGTTCTGCTGTTATACATAGTGATCAGCTTCCTCTGTGGCCTTTTGCCAGAAGAGCTCTGCTAATGATAGAATCTGCTAGGATCCACACCAGGAGCCCAAAGAGTGAAACGGGTCATTTATCTGCTTAGGAACAAGGTTTCCAAAATACACAGCTATAAAGTGCAAGGAAACAGCAGCTGATAAGTTTGTTTCTATGTTGACAGTGGGCAGATGAGAGCTGCTGCTTGCTGCTGCAACTGTCAGCTTGGAGGAGAGACAGGGATTTCCACATCTTCTCAGTCATGGCTTTGGGAAGCACTGCATTGTGAGGGTGGGCTCTTCGGCTGGAGGAGATGGGTTTGTCTTTCCACTCATCCCGACTGCTTCTCATAGAATCCCAGCCTGGTTTGGGTTGGAAGGGACCTTAAAGCTCATCCAGCTCCAACCCCTGCCATGTGCAGGGACCCCTTCCACTGGAGCAGCTTGCTCCAAGCCCCTGTGTCCAACCTGGCCTTGAGCACTGCCAGGGATGGGGCAGCCACGGCTTCTCTGGGCACCCTGTGCCAGCGCCTCAGCACCCTCGCAGGGAAGAGCTTCTGCCTAAGAGCTCATCTCAGTCTCCCCTCGGGCAGGTTCAAGCCATTCTCTTTGTCCTGTCCCTACAGGCCCTTGTCCCAAGCCCCTCTCCAGGTTTCCTGTAGCCCCTTTAGGCACTGGAGCTGCTCTCAGGTCTCCCCTTCAGGAGCTTTCTCTTGTCCAGGCTGCCCCAGCCCAGCTCTCTCAGCCTGGCTCCAGAGCAGAGCTGCTCCAGCCCTCGCAGCATCTCCATGGCCTCCTCTGCACTCACTCCAACAGCTCCACGTCCCTCTTGTGCTGCTGCCCCAGAGCTAGATCAGGACTGCAGCGGGGTGGTCTCCCCTTAACCATCATCCCTAACCATCAACCCTTTGCCCCCCATCCTCTTTAACACTGCCCAGTTCCCAGCCTGGTTGCAAGGTTGCTTTTATGTGGCCAGGATTGAGGAGCACAGGGCTAGGAGGGGGCAGGTGAGGTACAGAGCCACCTAAAATGACCCTAAAACTTCAGTTAGAGGATCTGGTTCAAAGACTGTGAGGTCACTTGTGCAGTGCTAGCATCCCCTGAGCATAGGAGGTATCACTGCCTGTGTTTCTAACTCTCCACCAACTTGCTTTCATGGTGACTTTGGCCATGCTACCTTTGCAGTCTTCCTTCTCACACAAAGCACTGCCCAGGTTTGGGCAGCAGGAGTAGACACCATGTTTAGGGGACTTGAGTGGAAAAGTTACTGTATTTATTAAGTCCCAACAATTTTGGCCCTTTTGGTCCAGAGCTTTGCTGGATTGGGCAAACCTGAAGTATCTCTTCTCAAAGGCACTTCAGGGCTGTATCACCTGGGGTCTGATCAGCTGTACTCAGCTTGGGGCAGCAGAGTTCACTGGACTTGTGTGTGTCAATACGCTGTGTGAGCTGGATGCTTCTGTGTCACTGCTCCTTGGCCTGCCACAGCATAACACCACGAGCCACCTCATCCCCTGTGCTGCCCTGGCCCTCGGGGAGCCGCTTGTCCACAGCTCAGGTTTGTGATGTCGGATTGCAAACTCGATGGCCGGGGGAGTGTTGGTGAATATAAATAACATTGATATGAGCTCGTGTTCCTTGGATGGATTTGTGATCCTTTGGCTCAGAAGTAGCAGGACAAATTTCGTTTGGGCACCTTGCAAACAGCGCTTGTGGCCAAGACTGGACACGCATCCTTGAGCGTGAGCTGCACAGCTCTGAGAAAGGAGGAGGTGAAAACTTCTTAGCTCTGGTAGGAGCTGGCTTTGATGGTTAACGTTACAGACCCCCTGCAGCTTGGGGATCATGTGTGAGGCTGCATGGTAGGAGAGAAGAGCATCGGCTCCTGCAGGCAGGGGATGTGAGAGGGCTGCACCATGCAGAGTGGTCCTCCTGGGTAGCCGGGGGGACGTCACCTTTGCTGCAGGACAGCAGCTCTCCCACACTGGGAGGCAGCACATAACAGGTCAGCCCACCACTGCTCTTGTCTGCTCCAGGGGTGGAGGAACAGGCTACAGCCAGGACACTGCATTGGATGTTCAAGTGCCACAGCAGGAAAAAGGTGGAGGAGGAACAAAAGAGTGAGCATGTTGCTGTGATGTGGTCAGACCCGTGTTGGTTCTTACAGAATCACAGAATGATTTGGATTGGAAGGGACTATAAAGATCATCTAGTTTTAACCCCCTGCCACAGGCTGGGGCATGATCATATTGGCTTCAAACTTAAACAGGGGAAGATTAGGTCAGATATAAGGAAGAAGTTCTTTACTGTGAGGGTAGTGAGGTGCGGAAATGGGTTGCCAAGGAAGTTGTGAATGCTCCATCCCTGGCAGTGCTCAAGGCCAGTTTGGACAGAGCCTTGGGTGCCGTGGTTTAGTGTGAGGTGTCCCTGCCCATGGCAGGGGGTTGGAACTGGATGATCCTAAGGTCCTTTCCAACCCAAACTATTCTATGGTTCTGTGGTTCTAAAGGTCCTTTCCAACCCTAACCATTGTATGACTCTATGTATGTGTAGGAGTGTTCTAACTGACCTCTGAAGTGGTAGCTTCATCCTAAGCTGAAATGGTGCCTTTTCATGAGCCTGATTACGATGAACATAAGCTCAGACAACTTTTCCATTAGCTTGGCCACATTTCTCTTTACCTTGAACCTTTCCTTTTCTTGTTCTCCTCTATTTTCTCATGTGATCCAGATGCTTGCATGAAGTTAGAACACCGTGGGGCTGTGCAGGGTGGGTTCCTGGCAGCACAGCTCTCTGTGCTTCCTGGTGTCATCAGCTCTGCCACTCCATGCTGCATGCAGCACGCCATCGGACAGCCGGGAATGACAGATTTTGCTGCAGTGCTACACCCTCATTACGTGTTGCAGCAGAATCTGTCAGACTTTGTTTTCAGGGTCATTCTCCAGATTGCTTTCATATAACTTACTTGTTAAATACATTCTCGGGGTTTCAGCTACAACTGGCCTGTGGCTTCCCACTTGGGTTGGTTTGAAAATCACAGCATATGTTTCCAAAGCTGAAAGGAGGCTGCAGAGGTTCCAAGCTTGTGCTGATCATCTGATTCCACTGCAGCACTTTCAGCTGCTTGTGCCTTTGAGGTGCCTGTACCTCACGTGGGAGTGCAGTGGGTTACCTTAAAGGGAAAATCTGATGAAACTGCTTCAAGAACTTGTTGTTACATGTGATATCTTAGTGGAATTTACCAGAATAGAAAGGAGATTCCTGACCTAGGATCTGGAACATTGCTGCAAAAACAGTAACTCCTCAGGTAGTGTGAATCATTTGGAAATATGTCTGGTTTTACTGGAGAGCAATAATACCTGAGTGATAATAGATGTTAGTACTGCATTGTGGTGAGAATTTGAACTTGGCACGTTGAGAGATCCTAATGAATCTTCTCCCTCCATTGTTTGTATACCATTCTGTGTAGCTACTGTTTGGGATTGGTTTGGTGTTGTTGAGTGTGATTAATGCCTTAGCATAAAGGTATCCTGTGTAACACGTGGATATTGATGTTTCTGTGTGAAATTTGTCTGTAGTATATTATAAACTGCCTGCATATGCTCTTAACTCCTCCGGATGTTGCCTTCAGATAGCTTTTTGCACTGGGCAGAGCATAGCAACGAGCAGCACAGTTTGGAACAGGGCATTTCTTTTTGCCTGCAATGAACTGTCACAGAGGTACTGTGAAGGGGAGGGTGAATATCCTCCGTGTTTTGGGAAAACTATGGCACTGTGTGTGAAGGTGAACGTGGGAGTGATGCTGTGGAGGTGGGGAGACGTCTCTTTGGGTGCTGAGTCTCTGCAGAGTGTAGACAGCAAATGAGCTCCTGAGAAGTGAGTGTGAAATAGCTGGGATGGATGGATGTGAAATGGATGTGAAGCTGGCAAAGCAGCAACTGCTGAGTGCAGACAGTCATGCCCTGTCGACTGCCTTGATTGCTGTGTGGCACTCCTTGAGCCTGGGTCACCTTCCCTGCATCTCCCCCCAGCAGTGGCAGTGGCAAGCCCTACTCTGTAGCTTGCTTTCCCTGCCTGTCTTACAGCAGGCACATGCTCCCAAGCCCTTACCAACAGATCATCTCTATTCCTATTTTCCTCATTGAGCTGATTTGCAGAGTGGGGCTTTCCTTCCCCACCCCTCTCTTCTTTTTTTCAGGATCTTTTGCCTGTGTGCCTCCAGTGACTGCTGCAGCATCTGGCTGAGAGTGCTCGGCACATTCCTTGCCTCGGAGCCCAAGTGTGCTGTGTGTGAGCTGGTGGGGCACAGAGGGCACCTCTGCTCTGCAAAAGCAGGTCTGATGGCAACAAGGTGGTCAGGGTCAGCAAAGTATTGGCAGCCCGGCAGTGCCTCTGTCTGGGGCAGTGTGAGTAACAGCACAGTGGGCAGGTCAAGGGGAAAGGTTGTTCCCTTCTGCTCAATAGTGGTGAGGTGGTGTCTGCAGTGTCGTCAGAGGTGGATCTTCCACTGCAGCAGCTTGCTCCAAGCCCTGTGTCCAGCCTGGCCTTGAGCACTGCCAGGGATGGGGCAGCCACAGCTTCTTTGGGTACCCTGTGCCAGCACCTCAGCACCCTCACAGGGAAAGATACATTCTTTATGTCCGATCTAAGTCTTACCATGTTTCAGTTTAAAACAAGTGTCCCTTGACCTGTCACTGCAGGCTGTAGTAAAAAGTCTCTCTATATCTTTCTTATAACCCCCCCTTTATATATGGAAAGGCCACAAGAAGGTCTCTCCAGACTCTTCTCTTTTCCAGGCTGAACAGCCCCAACTCTCTCAAGTCTTTCTTCACAGGAGAAGTGTTCCAGACCTCAGACCACTTCTGTTGCCTCCTGTAGACCTGCTGTAGTCTTTCTGTGGGCCACATAGCTGGATGCAGTACTCCAGGTGGGGTCTCATGAGAGCAGAGTAGAATGGAAGAATCACCTCCCTTGACCTGCTGGCCCCACTTCACACTAATGCTGCCCAGGACACAGCTGGCTTTCTGAGCTACAAATGCACGGAACTGGTTCATCTCTAATTTCTTAACCACCAGTACCCCCCATCTCCTTCTCTGCAGGGCTGCTCTTGATCCCTCCATCCCCCAGTCTATACTGATGCTGGGGATTGCCCCGACCAAGGTGCAGCAAGTTGAAACGTGGTAAATTCTGACTGCACCTAAAAGAAAATAATCTTCCCTGCGAGCTTGGTCCAGCCTGGAAACAGGGCTCCAGGCCTTGTGGTATCCCTGACCTTGGAGATGTTCAGAATTTGATGCTGTCCTGAGCCACCTGCTCCAGCTTTTGATGCTAATCCCACCTGGAGCAGGAGCTGGACGAGGTTCTGTAACACTTGGGGTTAATTTCCACCCCCTTACTAGCAATGGCGATAGAAAATGTGGATTTCGCACTCCTTCCCTCCTCTGTAGAAATGAACAGTGTGGTGGGGGAAGCGGTGTGGTCCTGTCTCAGTACAGCCAAGCCAGTCCTTCCTTCCTGTGAAACATCCTTCCTTCCTTCAGTCCAGGGAGTACAAGGAGGGAAAGCACACATAAATAACAGCATGATGGAGCGAAGTTAGCCAGCCATGCTTGGAAAAGGGCTGGAGGAAGACCCTCTGCTGCTCTTTGTGACTTATGCTCTAGTTTTGCACTCTCCACGTCGTTAAACGTGTTGTAAGGAAAGCATGTGCCTTCCTTGCGCTGATCTTCATTTAGGATGGGATTCAGATAAACTAATGCTTGGCATTAAGCCTGCAAGTTTCCTCATTAGCATCTTGTGTAATGCTTGCAGGAGATCACGTGCTTCAAGAGCAATAGCATTTGTCTGTTTTCTGTCCAGAGTACCTGTGGTCTGTGAGATACCAGTGGACTTAAAAGCAAACGCAGGCTTGGCCAACAGAGCTGCTTCTTTCTTGTTAATAAGGGTATTCCAAGACTGTTGGACTTCTAGCAGTGTGAAACTGAGAATCTGGGACAGAGTCCTCCCATGATAGTCATGGCACCTTTAAAGGTTGGCACCTTTAACCCTTTCATGCCCTATGGACAAGAGTCTGGTAGGAGCTGGATGAACTGAAGTTGGTGAAGAGGACAAGGAGTAATGGGTTCAAACTTAAACAGGGGAGATTTAGGTTAGACATTAGGCAGAAGTTCTTCCCCGTGAGGGTGCTGAGGCGCTGGCACAGGGTGCCCAGAGAAGCTGTGTCTGCCCCATCCCTGGCAGTGCTCAAGGCCAGGTTGGACACGGGCTTGGAGCAAGCTGCTCCAGTGGAAGGGGTCCCTGCCTGTGGCAGGGGTTGGAACTGGATAATCTTAAAGTTCTTTCCAACTCAGGCCATTCTCTGATTCAGCCCTATCTGTGAGAGAAGTACGAATCAGCACCTTCCTGGTGGAAATCCTGTCCCACACCACTTAGTCCCCGAGCATCTTAGCTGCATAATGGAAGAGGCAGCTGGATACTCAGGATGATCTTCTCCCTTGGATATTATGGCTATTCTTCTCCTGTGTCAGTGCCCACCCTAGTCAAAGGAGTCACTTTATGTGAACAAATGGAGAATAACTCCATCCCATTTCTGGGAAAAGGGACCAAAAATCAGGTATCCCTCTGCCATCTCTTTCTGCATTAAGGAGAATAGCAGCAGTGGCTACTGGATTCACTGGCCAGTCAGCAGACCTCGGACCTCTAACTTACAGAGGGCACCGAGTGTTTAAGTCCCCACAGCTACGACTGTGCTCTCACAAAGGTGAGCTCCTTAACAGATCCAGGCTGTGATCCGTTTGTCAATGTTGTTTTATTTACTTTTTTGATACCTGAGGCTATTGTCAGCAATAAATTGAACACAAAAGACTCCCGTTAGAGTCTTCCGATCCACCCATCTGTCTTCATTGAATAAATCACATTTAAGAGAGCGACGTAAGCTCCTGAATACCTCCTTTCAGGTGACTTTGCACTTGCCAGTGAACCAAAAAGGTTTTGAAGCTGCAGGGTGGGAGCTCGGAGGGGGAAAATAACGCCTGTTGTTACAAGGCTGTGTGAGTTCACAGTGAATGCTCGTGGCACCGCCAGGGGACAGGGAGAGTTTGTGTTGGGAGGCTTTGGAGAGTCCTCGCAGTGGGTTAGCTGGCCATTCTGCAGTTGTCTCAGGGATGATGCTGGTGCAGGGGCTGCATGGTGTAACCCAAGCCACCAGCCTTCATACCGGAGGCATTTCAAATGGCTGACTGATTCCTCCTGGCCTCTTCCTGCCAGTGGTGTTAATCCCTGGTGTTTCCCATCCCTGGCTGAGCAGAGGGATGCTGCTGGTCATAGAAGGGCTAGAAGGGACCTTAGAGATGGTCTCATCTCTCCTCTCCCCTCTCTAACAAATGCTTGCGTTTGCATCAGGGAGGCTTCAGATGTCAGCTTCTTGCAGCCGAGCCAAGGGAAGCAGCAGCAGCAGGAGCGTACCCTGAAGGGGGGTCCCCCCAGCAAGAACCTTCCAGAGCCTTGGGGTAAAACTGATGGATTTTGGGTGGTTTTCTTCTAGTGGCAGGGTTGTTCTGTTCAGTGGGTGGCTCACAATGCTAATGGTTTATAAAGTGGACCTGTGAAGGAGCAGTTAAAGATACACCTATACTTGAATGTTGAATTTTATCAGAGCAGTTCATCCTAGATGTCTGCTGGGGGTTATTAAGTTAAAGAGCTCTTAGTAAAGATTCATGAGAAGTTAAGGTTTAGACATTTCTTTGAATCTGAATGACCATTTTGAATTCAGGTCCCAGTTTATTTCCTGGTGCTGCCGGGCCTGCTCAGAACAAGTTCCTGCGTGCATGGAGCGGAAGGAAGTGCAGGGTGAAGTATGCAGAGAGGACAGGGCACCTTTCCCAGAATGGAGCTAAAAGTTGGCTGTTTGTTTAAGCTGCTCCCAAAAGATTTTCCTTTCTTAGTGCTTGTCGTGGTTTAAACACGTGCTAAGGAGTCTTCAAGGACAGTCCTGAGCTATGGATCACCATCGTCAGTGCAGCTTTAGGTTTGTATGGTTCTTGGCACGGCTTGGCCTGGACCTCCCTAGGCAACTCCTGGGGATTGCTCATGAGTTAGCAAGGGCCGTCCCATTTGGAGGCAGAGCAGGTTTAAGAGGGCAAGGGGAGCTTGTTCCATTCTAGTTGGCATTGGTGCAGAGGACAGACCTAAGCAAGGCTCACACATTTATAGAGGTGTACCCGTAAGTGCTGTCTTTGGTGAGCAGGATGAGAGTGCAGACTCCAAGGGCTCATTCATCCACCCACCATTAGACTGCAGACTGGGATCTGGGTGAAGGATTAGACCTTTAAGATCATCAAGTCCAACCATTTCTCCAGGACTTCCAAGTCCACCACTAAACCATGTCACTTCCAGGGCCGGTGACTGCAGCCTTGCCCTGGGCAGCCTGTTCCAATGCCTGAGCACCCTTTGGGGCAGGAATTGTTCCTCAGCTCCATCTAAACCTGCCCTGGGGCAGCTTGAGGCCGGTTCCTCTTGTCCCATCCCTTGTTCCTTGGGAGCAGAGCCCAGCCCCTCCTGGCTCCATCCTGCTCTCAGGCACTTGTAGGGAGAGATCAGGTCCCCCCTGAGCCTTCTCTTCTCCAGACTGAACCCCTCAGGTCCCTCAGCCGTTCCCAATCACATTTGTGCTCCAGGCCCTGCACCAGCTCCATTCCCTTCTCTGGCCCTGCTCCAGCTCCTCAGTGTCTCTTTTGTAGTGAGGGGCACAGAGCTGAGGACAGGCTTAGCTGACAGTACTGCCCACTTGCTTCTCTTTATCTGTGGAGTATGCCTGAGCCCTTTTATAGCAAACGCACAGCTTTAGGAGGCTCAGTTTTGGTGACACTGATACTGTCCAAGGAGATGGACCATTCAGACAGAGAGCCAAGCCGCTTCTTTCCTCAAACCATATAGAGTAGGACCTTGAGGTCAGGCGGTTGGATTTCCCAGTGTTGGAGAGCTGGGAGGGATGCCAAAAGGCTGCCTTCACTGTTCAGCAGCCCTTTGGCTACGCATGATGTTGGCACTGCAGGCCCCAAAGTCCTCAGAAAAACTGCTTCTCCTGCTGTGTGTACAGCTCTTCCCTTGCGGTGTATAGAGCATGACTTGCCTTTTTCACTAAAGGTGGCCTTGTAGGTGGGTGGAAGCTCACTCTTACCCCTCCGTATTTGCTCTCTGCTCTGAGTCCATCCATTCTCTGTATAGGTGGTTCACTGGCCTGGGGTCAGTTTTGGTCTGGACTCTGAAGTATTTTCCCTGTGTGTCAGGATTGTTTGGGGCTTGCCGTTGCTCTCAGCCTGGTGGCATCTGCGTTGTCTTGGACTCCTTTCTGCTCTGTTACCTGTGCTGCTCAACAGGCCCAATGGAGGGGTTGTGCCAGGGTAACGTAGGAGAGGAAAGATCACTATCTGTCATGTTTATTATATACTTCCCAATAACCATTACTAGCAATGTTCAGTGACAGATTTTGGGCTACACAGGCCTTTGTCTGACCTCCCATAGGAGTTCTTACCGTCTCTTTATTACTGAAAAGACTTCTCGTTTTTACATGGAATCAGGGGACAATTTCAGCCACTTGTGGTTTCATGTAGCCATGTGTTTCCCTATTCTGCTTATTGGACTCCATGTGTGAGGCAGTGTGAAAAGTGTTAATAAAGTCAAGATACCTCAGGTCTGCTGCTTCTTCAGCTCTTCAGTGTGACTTTACCCAGTTTAGCAAGGTTAAAGCAGCTACCAGCACAGCTAATGGATTTCAGTATCCCAGTTCTTTTGCCATTTTCACACACTTCTCTTTTTCATGCTTCAGACTTCAGCTTGGTGAGAAGCCTGCTAACCTGGGATCAGTCTCCTTTATCAGAGTCAGGGTGGTTAGCAGGATTGTGTGTTGCTCCTGATGTTGAGCAGAGGCTGGTACCTTGTTCATTGAGGCTGGTACAAAACTACCTACTTAAAAAACAAACCCACACCAAATTAGGTTGTTAAATAATCTGTTGACAGCTCTGTGTTGGGTTGTGCCATGAGAGCAGAACACTCCCTCGGTGAAATCACGTGTGGCTGCCTCTTTGCAGAGCCTCCGCCTCTGGGCAAGTGTGGAGTCAAAGCCCTTCTGGAAGAGCAGATGCTGACCAACATGGAAGAGAGCGTGGAGCTCCCTGTGTCCAGCCCCCGACCATGTATGTGAGTTGTCGAGCCCAGTCCTCTTGGGATTTCAAATGCCAGGGACAGGAGCAGGTCAGCTGGGGGTCAGCTTCAGGATCATAGGATTTACCAGCAGATTCGGATGCTGGCTTTGCTTAGCTTCACCTTGTAGCTCTGCCCACCCCTAGGAGTGTGCCGAAGGCTGACGTGTGGGTGAGATGAGCCCATTCCTTAACCTTTCGGTTAAGCCATGCTGTTGTGCCGTGTGGGATCCCAGGTTTTTACATCTGGTTGAAGTCATAAGGCAGAGACCTGTCAATGAAGTGTCACTATCCATGGTTGCCATTTGTGCCGTAATTCTTGTTTCACCCAGTTCCTGATGTAGATCTAGCAGGACAGCTCTTTTCCTTCCTTTGTGATTATAAGCTGGGCTTGACTTTCCTGCCCAAGGCCATTGCGTTTGTCCTGCATCAGAACACAAGTGTCTCTAGCTCAGGATTTTTGCAGTTACTGCTGTGGCAACAGATCTATCATAGAACCATAGAATAGTTTGGGTTGGAAAGGACCTTGAGATCATCCAGTTCCAACCCCCCTGCCATGGGCAGGGACACCTCACACTAAACCAGGCCACCCAAGGCTTCGTCCAACCTGGCCTTGAACACTGCCAGGGATGGAGCACTCACAACCTCCCTGGGCAACCCATTCCAGTGCCTCACCATCCTCACAGTAAAGAACTTCCTCCTTATATCCAGTCTAAACCTCCCCTGTTTAAGTTTTAACCCATCACCCCTTGTCCTGTCACTACAGTCCCTGACAAAGAGTCCCTCCCCAGCATCCCTATAGGCCCCTTCAGGTACTGGAAGGCTGCTATGAGGTCTCCACTCAGCTTCTCTTCTCCAGGCTGCTTTATTTCAGTGGGAAGTCTAAACCCAAGTTGAACACAGGCCATGCGACTAGCTGTGCATTGCTGCATTGGCATTCAAACAGCAGTGCAGGCGTCAAGTGTAGCCTTTTTGGGCTCTGTATGCTGCCTTTTTCTTTCAACTCAGCCTTGTCCCAGCTTTTGAGACCTGCTGGGAGGTTGCTGACTTCTCCACTAAGGCTGGGCGGACACCCACACCCAGGCTGCTTGCCTGCCTGTTCTTTCAGTTCTGTCCAAGGCAGAAAACAGATGGTTCAGTAGCTGTAGTAGTTGAGGGCAGTCATTAGCTATGGCAGCTCCCCAAGCTGCTCTTGTGAATGGTGTGAGGGAGCTGAAAAACACTCGTTTTAGCACTTCCAAACTTCATTGTTTGGGTTCTTCCAGGAAGAAAGTCACAAAAATAACCAATTTTCTGTGCGGCTGGGTCCATGAGCTCATTTCTTTTCTGGTTTGTAGGGATCCATGTGAAACATCTGAATGGCTGAGCCCTGCTTTTGGCCAGGAAAGTTGACAGCAGTCAAAGGAGTGCTCCTGTGAAGGAGCTGGCTCGGATGTTAGGAGCATGGAGTATACCCTGTGTCAAAGGGGTGCAGGAACATACAGTACAATAATACAATAATTTTTATGCCAACAGGGATGTATCCAAGCCAGTGTGGCTTTCAGGTGTAATGGTAGGAAGAATGTGCAGGTTAAAGCTGCCTACACCTGATGAGCAAAGTAATTCATGGGCAGTTAAGAGTATTTGAAGCTGATCTTATTAGGTGTGAGGTACCAGGGATGCCTTTCCCACCTTTGTAGATGTTCCTGGACAATAAATTTTGTGGGTTTATGCTTCTGGGTACTTAGCCCAGTTGTAGTGTGGCACTTGTCACATGTGCACTGTTCATCCAGTATGACCTGGGTAGGTGTTTGGGAGAAGGCAATACAAGAGCTCAAGAAGATAAGAGCTCTATTGGATGGCAGTAAAGTCTACCTGCCCTGTATCCCATCTAGAAGTGAGCTTCCAGGAAGGAAGATAGGGACGAGGGAAGAGTGCAGTGATGCAGGCCAGAGGATTCTCCCAGCCTCCAAGTTTTGGCTCAGAGCCTTGCGGAGCTAGGAGTGGGTCCCTGTCCCTGTATGTATGACCTTGAGGGATTTTTTTGTCTGTGAGTTTGTCTAGTTGCTGCTTTATGAACCCACAAGGACTTTCAGGTTCCATGACATTCTGCACCATGGAGTTCCTCAGCGTAACACAAGCAGAAGCAGAGTGCTGAAGAGAGTGAGCCCAACCAGAGATGAGCAAAGGCAGCAGGATGGAAAGAAGGAGTGAAAACACCAGCAGGAACTGAGGGATGGTACTGTCCCAGTATTCAGCCCAAGCATGACGGAAGAGGGTGGAGAGAATAGAGCTGCTCTTGAAGGGTAAGGTTTGTGATGGCCAGATGAAGAAGTTAGAAGAGCAAGTGTAGGAGGAAAGCTTGCCATGACAGTGTGGAAGAAAAGTGTGAAAAGAGCTTTTTCCATGTACTGATTATCTGAGTAAAATGAAAGGTTGAGAAGCAGAGAGAGGCAGGCTGAAGTGATGTGGGAGAGAAGAAAAGGACCAGAGGAGAGGGCATTGTAGGTCAGACCAGGGTGCCTGTCTCCTCAGCATCCTAGCTGTGGAGGGACCAAAAGCAGCTGTTGAGGAGGAGTATGAGAATAGCTAACATACAGTATGATTCCCCCCTGCCCACTTCCAGGGACCTCCTGAGTCAGAGGACTGTGTGTGCTTTGCATTCAGTAATCTCCATACATGGAGCCTTTCTGAGATGGACAGCCAGAAGCCCACAGCACTAAGCAGTAGTTTTCCCTCTGGGTTCACATTCCCCCTCTAATACTCTAGTTTTTGTATTGCTCTTAACATTGAACCAATGTCTTCATCAATACTGCAGTATCCCTGAGGAGGCCAAGGCCCCTTTCCTTGACAGGCTCAATGCTGGAGAATTACAGATAAAACCCAATGAGAACTGGGAACAAAGTCGACAGCAGTGACACACAAAATGCTGGGCTCGTGGCAGGACAGTTGGGAAACTTCAGCTGGACTGAGGCATTCCTGAAGTTTGGATCCTGTGGCATTCAGCCAGCTCATGAGTGGTTCAGCTCCAGGCAGCACCTTGATGATAGCACATGTTATGGGTGCAGAGGAGAAGGGATGGTGACAGCCATGGTCCCTGAAGCCCTTGCAAAGCTGAGCCTGGCAGAGGTGGGATAGAGGGGTGAAGGACATGGAATACCTCCATGTCCAACAAATATTACAAAGGCACCACTGAGCTGGGACTGCTTTTCCCATGCTAACTACAGGATGCTGCCAAGTTTGTGACTCGCTGGAGAGATGCCTGCATAGTGTTTGTGAAATCAAATGTGACAGGAAAAGCTGCTTCTGAGGACAGTACAAGTAGCAGCATGGGACACTGAGGCAAAGAAGGAAAACATCTTCCTCAGCTTTGATTCCAGTGCAGGATGGGGCATTTTTCTTGAAACAGCATGAAGAAGGCAGGAAGGTAATTCTTGAGCTCTGTGATGTGGTGAGGAGCCAAGCTGTCCCACCAACTCCTGTGCTTGCCTACAATACATGAAAATGTGGTGTTGAATTCAAATATAAAAGCAAGTGTAGAGCTTGTCAAAAGAGGAAGCTTGTCTGTTGCATGTACCAAACATTTTCTGATACCTGACAGGTAGGAGCAGCATGCTGAGAGGCTCTGAAAGTATCAATCCATTTTTGATCAAGAGCTCCAGAGCACAGGTACCATCCTCCTTGCCATTGGGGTTCTCAGGGCGAGGATGCCGCTAGCCCCAGGGTTCTGTTTGGCACTTGTGCAGGTGGACACCACTGTGTATTATTGGAAGGTGCTGTACCTAGTCACCAAATGCTCAGACCTGGCCTCAGTGAGCCTGGACTTGTGACTCTTTCCAGTGCAAGCCAAGCAGTGATGTCAAAGGGGAGCCAGAGGTGGGTGGTAGCAGCTTTGTGGAGAAAAGCATAATCTCTGCTGTGCACAGTAAAGCAGCAGCAACTGCCTCTGCCCAAACCCTAGTGCTCAGGACACCTGCTGTGAGCAACTGGGGGTGACTTTCTATGTTCTGCTGCTTTTACACTGGCACTGCCAGCTCTGTATGGAGAAGTTCCTTTTATAATGCTGGGAGCAGAGCAGCACTGGAGAGTTTGTGTGCAATCAGAGTTGGCGTAGGGTCAGTGTGACTTGGTGATGTGCCAGATCCTCTCCAGCATCTGCAGAGCCTGCTGCAGTCTCCCACACTTGCCCTAGATGCTGTTTGGTGCCTTTGTTTTAGTCTCCTTCATCGTTGTGGTCGCTGTGGTTATTTTTGGCTGCTGTCTCATTATTTCGCATGTCTCTAGTCTAGCATTGTATTAGTCAATATTCAAACCACTTCCAGATTGTTTAGCTTGTTCTGACTCTGAGAATTTCCTTTCCCTCTGCATGCAGACATTTCGTCCCTCAACATGTCAACAGACCCTCCAACAAGCCACTTGGCGTTTTGTGTTCAGCCCCTTACCCCACCCCATGTAAAACAACACATCGTCTGCCTCTCTTCGGCTGCCCCAGGAGGTTGTTAGGCATCTGCAGGTTTCATGTGGGGTTGATGACACATAGTGGACTCCGGCTTTTATTTAGTCTGAATGTCTTGGTTTATTTCCTTTTCCTTCTGGAATATTTTCCTCCTGTTCCCATGACTGTGTATCACTGTGTGGGGTCAAGAACTGGGAGCTGGAAGGAGCTTATAAAAGACAAAATCAAAGTAAGAAAGATTTTTTCTCTCTTTTCTCTTTATCTGACGGAAGGCTCTGGCCCCAGTTTCCTCATTGGCTGCAATTTTTGACACCCATGTCCTTTTTCTCCATAAATGGCAGAGAAATTTTGCTTTACAAATGAAGAATGACATGCTGGACTCCTCCCAGCCCATTCCGCCCTGGGGGAGGGAATTAAAATCCAACTGATGCTCTCACCGTGCTGAGCTGTGATACAGGCATGAATCGTCAGCAGTATTACTGTGTTTGAGCATGACATGTTCACGCTCCATTGCATACGTATGCAGCACCAGAGCCCTCTAATTAAAACAGCAGATGTATATGCACACGAGGCAGAATCCAACCAACACACTTATACTTCAGGTGGAAGAGTATGTATTTGAACCAGAGCATAGTGTAATCAACTCTCCCCTGACCTGCTTGGCCCTCTGCGACTGTGAAGAAGAACCTCCTTGCTACCCCAGGTTGTGCTGGTGTACATCTCCAGACTGATGAAGTGACTGTCAGCCTCCTAATGCAATCTGAACACAGTCTGGAGACCTGCATTGCCCAAGGCTCCCTTTCCCCAAGTGTGTGCAAACACTCCCAGCATTGTGCTCCGTGCAAAAATCCAGTTCTCACAGGGATTCTCAGTAGTAATTTAGCTGCAAACAAAACAGGGAGGCTCTAAGCTCACCCCAGCATTGGGGAGGCCAAGGGAGTAGTATCAGGTGTACGCCCCATCCACAAGAACATGGACAATAGCCCCACTCTGCTCCTCCCCTGAAACCAGGTCACCTGGCAGCTGAGGAATGCAAAACTCAGCCTGTGTGGATCTGACAGTATGGAGGATCTCTAGGGCTCCAGCCACAATGGGGCAAGTGGCTGTTCTTATCTCTGTGTGGAGCTGTGTTTGAACCTATTGATTTTCTGTTGCCTGGGATAAGTGCTGTGCTTTAACGGTCTTTAGGGTCTACTGGAAAAACCCCTACAGCTTCAAGAACAAAAGAAGAAATTAATGAACAGTGGCTGTAGGCCAAGGCATGAATAATTCTCATTCATCTTTAGGACTGGGTTAAGGCTGAAACTTAACATATGTGATGTGACATTGCCCTTTTGATGATGGGTACTGTGGAAGACCATCAGTGTCATCACTGGGGCCCCAGGCTTCCCCAGCCATAGTGAGGGCTGTTGCATTATCAGTATAAAAGCACAAGTGAAAAGATTGAAAACCCCCCAAGATTCAGTGCAAAACGTGCTCTGTTCTAGTTCTTGACAGACTCACATGGCATCTGGCAGCATTTTTATCTTGGTGTAGCAGAGAGCACAGTAGGAGTGGGTGCCAAAAGTTATTCCCACATGGGCATGTTGGGGACATCCTGAAGCCCAGAGCAGTAGGTGCTGGTGGGACTCTTCCCAACAACCAGATCAGAGCAAGGAACACAACATGGGGGGTAAGATGCTTCTGTGCATCTGGAGAGGAATAGCATCATGGTCCTGAGGACTTCTGGCAGAGTTTATCTGTGTAGGTCTCACATAGTAGTCACTTAATTGCTGTTCCTGAAATAGCAGATGGTTTGCTGCCAATTCATGAAGTGTCTCAGCTAGCACAAATGCTTCTAGCTAGAGGGGTTTTGCCTCCATGCACAGCTGTGAACTGACTCTGTGTTCAGTGCAGAAAAGTGATAGAGTCCCAGGGGAAGGCTTTCTCTAATGATGCTGCTGAAAAAGCGTTCTCTGAAAATCATAGATAATGATGAGCAAAACTGAGTGTGCAGAAAACTTAAATTTAAGACCATGAAGGGTCACTGGGAGTTATGAAAGTATTCTAGGAAATGTCCCAAATACTGAATTCTCGCAGCTGTTTAACAGGATGCTGTGGCCAAAACCACACAGAGTCAGAAGAGCCCTGAAAGACAATGTGTGCTAAACAGGTTGAGAATGGAGTTGATGATTAGAAGTATATACTTAGGAGATCCATGCACTTGTGAGGAAGATCAGAAAAGCCCATGAAAAATCCATGGGAAAAAGAAGAATTGGAACATGCCATTAAAATAGTGAATCCTGGTGAATTCACTGCAGTGTTTTTAAGTTACCACTTTGAACTGATTGTGTGCTACATTTCTCTTGTGAAATTGGGTTTGGCTTCATGTGCTACAATAAAGAACCTTTTACATCAGACAACATCTTCTCTCCCTGTACTGGCCACACATTTTGCCTTGATATTTGCTTTGTAAAATAGATAGTTTGAGATTTCCCAGGCTTCCTGCATGTCTCATCAGAAGCATTTGTTTCAAGAACTCAAATCCAAATGGATGTTACTATGGCTCTTGGCCTAATGCAGGGTTGCCCTTGTTGTTCAGGTGAGATCAGTGGTATCTTAGCATTTTAAAGGGTAAAAAAAAAGACTCGTGACCTCTTTTCTGAGCTTTCCCAAACCTTTCCTCAGCTTTTACCAAACTCTGTATTTTTGATGGCCCCTGGAGAGAGCAGGGCATCATTCCCAGGGGAGACAACTGCCATCCAGCTATCTGTGCCTGAGCCCATGTCTAGTTTCCCTTCATCCTCAGTGGGCAGAGTATGAGCCCTCCAGGAGTGATTCCTCTCCTGGGAAAGGTCCTGTCTCCCTGGGAAGGTCAGGTGAAGATGTTTAAGCATTGTGTAGGTGTCTCTCTTGCTCTGTGTCACTGGTTGAGCATGGTGAGATGTGTCAGACTTGGGTGTGTGAATACACAGGCCAGCGCACAAAATAGCGTCATTTCTCCTGTGATACTTCTGCTCAGTATTTCCTGCTGATACAGCCAAGAGGGTCTGCCCGTGAGCTGCAGCAGGACGTCAGCTGCTGCTGGAGATAAGGTTGCTGCTGTGTCCATTTAAGCTTTTTCAGTGTTTCCAGGATACAGGCCTTCAGAGCTTTTGATCACACTTTATCAGTGACTCAGATGGCTCTGTTTAACCGAGCTGTCCTTATTGCATTTGCCACTGCTACAGGATTGGGGTTTTTTTGCTATTTCTGGAAGTTATCCTCTTTTCTTCCTGTTTCTTTATTTTTTTTTCCTTTTTCTAAAAATGTAAAATAGAGCTGGGATGAGAACTGCTCACTTTGCAAAAAGAGAGAAATCTGAGGTCCATACATCCCCTGTCAGATTGTTCAGTACCTTTACAAGCTGAGCAAGTTATTGCCTTCCAGATTTAGCAAGTCCTGTTTAAGTGGGACTTTATCTATTAATAATGAATATCAATAATAATAAATAATTAATATCAATTAACATTAATAACAGTCCAGTGTTCACAATCTGCACCATTCCTTTTGCTTCTTTGATATCAGTCACAGGCTGGAGAAGAGCAGTCATGAACACCCAGAGTAACTTAGGTTGGAAGCACCCCTAGGAGCCTCTGGTCGAAGCTCTCACTCAGAAGCATGACAAGCTTAAAGCAGAGACTACATCCAAGGTCATGGTTTATATTGGTCGATTCACCTCAATCTTGAAGAGATGCACTTTATTTTTAATACTGACGTGTTTGGGTTCTGTTGCAAGCACTGGGGTTAATTCTGGCTATGCCAGGAATTTAAAGAGCCTTCTGCTAGAAGACTTCTCATGGATACCTCCTCTCAACATACTTGTTTGTAGATGCTGCTGTATATCTCCTTTTTCTCCTTAGATTAGATCAAGCCTCTTTCATCTCTTGTAGTAAACTTTGTCAGCTGGGGAGGCACTGGGGAGTTCCGGGGCTGCCTATGGTAGAGCTTTGGGTACTTTCATGGACAGAGCTCCCACAGCTTCTCTGGGACCCTGTGCCAGTGTCTGAGCACTCTCATGGGGATGGGGAAGAGTCCTCATATCTACTTGGAAGTTTTCTTCTTGCAGCTTTCGCTTCTTTCACTGTGTGCCTCTGTCTTCTCTACACCCTCCCCTCCGGCAGCTGCAGGCAGCAAAAGGTCTTTGCCTTCTCTTCTGCAGGCCGAGTAAACCCAGTTCTTTAGTGTCTCCTTGTACGTCCCCACGGTCATTGCAGTGGCATCTGCTGGACTCAACACAGTGCATCTGTGTCTTTCTTGTAACGGGCAGTCCCAAACTGGACACTGCACTTGAGATGTGGCCTCACAAAAGCCGATCAGAGAGGAAGGATCACCTCGCTCAACGTGCTGGCTGCACAGAAGGGTGCGCTGCTGACCTCTGTTCAGCTTTCATCCTCCAGGACTCCCCAGATCATCTTCTGTGGAGCTGCTTTGTAGCCACCAACAGACACAAGAGCAAGGCTCGGAGTCATTTTTGCTGAGGCTGCTGTCTACCCCTTCCTGCAGCCTTTCAGGGTCCCCCTGAACTGCAGCCATGCCCTCCAGTGTATCAGCCATGCTTCAGCCATTCTGAAGAAGAGGAAGGAAAAGGAAGAGCAGCCCCTCTGCCCACCTGACTGTGGAGGTAGCTCTCCATTCCCCCTCTCTTCCCAGGGAGGCAGGCTGGGGAGCTGTTTGAGCAACAAAGTCTCTCTGTGGCAAAGAGCCTCCCATCAGGGAGCCAGAGCTACCCCCTTCCCACTGGGATGAGCCCATTCTCGCTTCCCAGCCAGCAAAAAGAGGTGCCGGGTTAACCATTAACTCCCTATTCCCAGGCCTGCTGGCTCAGGGCTTTGTTTTCAGGGCATGGCGGAGCTGCTCGTGTTGGCCTTCCTGGTGATGCCCTGGTGATGTGGCTTATGGGCAACACAAGGGAGGGTGGCACCGGAGCGGGATGTGGGGATGGAGGGCACAGGCACAAGGCCAAGGCCAGGCACAGCACCACTGGGGCTCTTCTTGGTGTGGGGACAAGCCAATAGGTCGTCACCCTGACAAGAGGGGGAGGTCCTTCAAGAGGGGTGGTGGGGAGCCTGGTGTGCGCAGTGGTACCCACTGGCAGCCAGCACCATCTCCTCCCCACGTCCTGCTCTGTGATTCTTGGTGCTATGAAATGGGAAGCTCCCAAGTGTTTCCTCTGCAGAGAGCTCAACGGAAATGCCGGAGGCTGCAGTTTCCTCCTCCCCTCAAATTTGCTGTGGTCCTTGTGTATACTGGGACATGCCTCAGGCCCTGGATGGTGCTAATTCTGAGTGCCAAAGAGGGACTTCCAGCAGCCATTCTGCCATCCTTGGAGACATCCAAGGCCAGGCTGGATGTGGCTCTGAGCAACCTGATCTGGTTGAAGATGTCCCTGCTCATTGCAGGAGGGTTGGGCTAGGTGGCCTCTGTAGGTCCCTTCCAGCCCAATCCATTCTATGATTCTGGTGCACTCAGGTCTCCCTCCCAGCTGCTCCCTGCCAAGCACAGAGGGGTTTTTTACTCCATGGAGTGCGTCAGAGCGTGCCTGGGTGTTTGATTGCTGCTCACTCAGTGGCAGCAAGGATCAGTGGCGTAAGCGCTCGCAACTGCTCATCTCCTGGGTGGGCAAGTGGGTGGCAGCCAAGGACAACGACAGCTTTTGAAACAGGAGGGAGAACCTTGAAGCTCTGCTGGCACTGGTACCTGTGAGGACAAACCAGGTGAAGAGCTTTGCTGAGCAGCCTGTGCTGCAGGAGGAATGCTGGCAGCAATGAACAGTACCCACTGGCATGGCTCATACCCACTGTCTGTGAGCTAGGGGTAAGGGAGCTTGCCCCCATCTCAGTGGCCACTGAATGGAGGGGGGTTGCATTTTCTCAGTTCCAGGTCTTGTTTATGGTTCCTGACTCTTCATCTCTGAGGCGTCTTCAGGAGACAGTGCTGAATAGAGAGGTGTCTGCTGCACAGGCTTGTCTGTGAGCGGGGACCTGAGTCTTGCACATGCATAGAATCATAGAATGGTTTGGGTAGGAAAGGACTGTAAGAGCATCCAGTTCCAACCCCCTGCCATGGGCAGGGACACCTCACACTAAACCAGGTCACCCAAGGCTTCTTCCAACCTGGCCTTGAACACCGCCAGGGATGGAGCATTCACAACCTCCCTGGGCAACCCATTCCAGTGCCTCACCACCCTCACAGGAAAGAACTTCTTCCTTAGATCCAATCTAAACTTCTCCTGTTTAAGTTTGAACCCATCACCCCTTGTCCTGTCCCTACAGTCCCTGATGAAGAGTCCCTGCCCAGCATCCTTATAGGCCCCCTTCAGACACTGGAAGGCTGCTATGAGGTCTCCACGCAGCCTTCTCTTCTCCAGGCTGAACAGCCCCAACTTCCTCAGCCTGTCTTCATACGGGAGGTGCTCCAGTCCCTGAGCATCCTTGTGGCCCTTCTCTGGACTTGTTCCAACAGTTCCATGTCCTTTTTATGTTGAGGACACCAGAACTGCACACAATGCTGCAAGTGGGGTCTCAGGAGAGCATAGCAGAGGGTCAGGATCACCTCCTTCGCCCTGCTGGTCACGCTCCTTTGGATGCAGCCCAGGATACAGTTGGCTTCTGGGCTGCATCAGCCTCCACAACCCAAAGACCTGTATGTGGGCTGTGTGTGCTGCCTGTTGAGCACTGGCGTGAGGCTCTCCTGTTTGCTGTGCACACGCTGCCTATGCAGGCCAGCAGTGGAGGGCCCTTCCTTCCCGCAGCGGCTGGGAGCAGGCTATTTTTGGAAATCCTATATAAGCAAAGTAAAGGGACTGGGGCGCTTCTCTGCAGTTTCTTTTCCTCTAATGCAGCACTCAGAAACGTATTTAATTAAAAAGTTATTTATGGAAACGTTTATAGTTAACTTATCCCCTGCGAGCGTTTACATTCCGAGCTCTTACTGTGATTTTAACTATGTTTTCTTTCAGGGTGAGATTGCCTCTGTCCAAAGAAACAGGAACGCAGCAGGAATACACAAGGTGCTCAAGACCACGCCATTCACCCAGACAAAGCAAAGCCTTCACCTAAAAGGAACAAAAAAGAAACATGGCAGAATTCACAGGTTACAAGGAAACCTCAAATCGGCACCTACGGTTCAAACTGCAGAGTCTCAGCCGCCGCCTTGATGAACTGGAGGAAGCAACCAAAAACCTGCAGAAAGCAGAGGATGAGCTGCTTGACCTCCAGGACAAAGTTATCCAGGCGGAAGGCAGCAACTCCAGCATGCTGGCCGATGTTGAGGCCCTGCGGAAACGAGTGCTGAAGATTGAAGGCAAGGATGAAGAAATCAGGAAGGCTGAAGAGCTTTGCCGGTTAATGAAAGAAAAACTTGAGGAGGAAGAGAGCCTCACCCGAGAGCTGAAGTCAGAAATCGAGCACCTGCAGAGGAGAATGGCAGAGCTGGAGAAGCTGGAGGAGGCCTTCAGCAGGAGCAAGAATGACTGCACGCAGCTGTGTCTCAGCCTCAACGAAGAAAAGAACTTGACCAAAAAGATATCGACGGAACTAGAAGTGCTTCGAGTAAAGGTGAAAGAACTGGAGGCGTCTGAGGACAGGCTGGATAAAACCGAGCAGAGCTTGACGGGTGAGTTAGAAAAACTGAAATCCTTAGCGCTGAGCTTCATCACGGAAAGAAAACACTTTAATGAAAGAGAAAAGCAGAACGAAAAAATCATCCAGGAGCTAACGCAGAAGCTAGAACAAAACAATAAGCTGAATAGGGCGGATCAAACCAGGAATGCATCCAACTTGCTAGAAAGGTCATCAAATAACCTGCTAGACAGAAATGATTTGAGGATTGAAGATGACTTGACTTCAGCTTTGCCCTCTAAGGAGACCAGGAGGAAGGGAAGCGTGGATTACCTGAAACATGTGGAAAATGAAACCAGGAATAAGTCAGAAAATCAAAAGAATAAAAATCAGGAGGACAACAAAGTGAAAGATCTCACCCAAGAAATTGAGAAACTTAAAACTCAGATAAAACGCTTTGAATCTTTAGAAGAAGAGCTTAAAAAAATGAGAGCCAAAAATAATGACCTCCAAGACAGTTACTTGAGTGAGCAGAATAAAAACAAGCTCTTAGCGGGTCAGCTGGAAGAAATAAAAATGCAAATAAAGAAACAGAAAGATCTGGAGAATGGAGAGGTAGAAAATGAAGATACAAGCTTTGCTAGCAGGGGAAAACATGACAGACCTAAATACAGGGGTGTCATAGCTGATTTGACAGCTGCCAAGCACAAGCCAAGGGAGCTCTCGCCGCAGCAGCGCCGGGAAAGAGCAAGGAACAGAGATTTCTCTGTCAGCAATGACAGCTATGCCCACGGTGGGAAGCAGGTGCCCAGTCCGAGCTTAACAAACAGAAAAGCAGGCAAAGCATCTGGTGCCTCTGCCCTTTCAGACACTGCCGCCACAGACACAAAAAGACTGGAAGAGAAATCTTCGGTTTCCACTTTTTCTTCTGGTCAGAAGGAAGGCTGCGTCCCTCAGAATGAGGGGAAGAGAGCAAAAGAGCAGCCCTCTGTCCTGAGCCGATACCCTCCTGCTGCACAGGAGCAGAAGTCTTGGAAAGCACCTTCCAAACCTGTTGGTGACCCAGGCCTGAGGTCCAAAGCTGAGAAACCATCTCAGGTGCTCCGTGGCAGTGGAGCTGACACACGGGATGAGAAGTCAAATAAAGGAGAATCAGTGGCTTCTTTGGCTGAGAAGCTGAAAACAAGTCAGGTGGAAGTCAGTGACTGCTCAGGGGACACACAGCTCACCAGGGGTAACTACACGTCTTCCAATGGCACAGGTTCTGCATACAAGTACCAGCTCTCCTCCCATGTGTCAGCATCTGACTCTAAAGTAGAAGCAGTGAACACTCCTGCTGCATCACACAGACAGCCTTTGGAGGGGAAGGCTAAAAGAGCAATCATCTCCCAGGAAAAAGAATCTGCAGACACATCGCTTGAATGTGCGAAGCCTTCAACACTAACAAAGTGTTCGCATCGCTCCAGGAGTCAGGAGGACATGCTGCAGACTGCCACAGGGCTCGAGAAGGAAGACACGGAGCAGTCTTCAACTGCAGTGACAGATCGTGTAAACGCGTGTTTAAAAACGGACCCCAAAACCATCCAGAGTAACCAAGAGAAGCTTAGTTCAGATGAAGAATCAGGAAGAAGCAAAAAAACGCAGTCAGATTTTGAGACAAGAAGAAAAGTAAGTTCCAAGCAGTTCTCCAATTCCAGGGGAGTTTTTAGAGCATCGCTTTTTGAAAATGACAAAAACACTGTAAATGATGAAGACCCCACCAAGTGTATAAAACCACCCGATGCCAGCACTGGAGGACTTAAATCTAGAAGGTCGTTCAGCCCAAGAGAAGCTCTGAGATCAAAAGCTGTCATTAAGCCTGCGATTGTTGAAAAGGATATGAAGGCAGTGATGGGAGGAACCGTTTCTGAGGCTGAGTCCGAAAAGCAAAAGTCTGTTTTTAAACCAGTAACAAATAAAATGACAAGCAGCATCACAATCTTCCCTTCTGAGCCAACAGCTCCAAGAGCCAGTGCAGATACAGCAGCAAAGGAAAGACATGTTACCACCAGCAACATCAGAGTTGCTCCAAATGAACCTTCACCACTAGCAAACAATCTCCCCACGCCCGTTGAGATATCGATCAGTAAAAGTGCTCTGAAATCATCTGAGGCAGACAGAACTGGAGAGGCAGCGCTGAGAAGCAAAGCAGAAACAGTGGTCTCCAGAAGCAGCATTATGATAAAGACTTCTGAGCTCAGCGAGAGGAGCAGTGAGGCACCTTCAGAGACAATCAGCTGGAAGAGCCATGGCTCTTCAGATGCAGTTTCATGCGAAACAAAGCATGTCACTGTGAGAAGTTCCTGGAGAACAAGACAAGGCTTACATTCCCTGGAGCACCCTCAGCCCAAAGGGGAGAGAAGCGCAGCTTCCAGTACTACCAGCAGATGTATGTCCTCAGTGGACCTCTTGGAAATGGAAGGGAACAATGCAAGAACAAACCTCCTGGAGCAGACCTCAGCAAGGACCAATACCATGGCTGATTCCTGGAGTGCCCCTGAACTGGGATCCCGAAGGACCAAAAGTAACTTAAGTGCATCTGAACTGCTAACACGCAGGAGCTGTGCAAGTGATCCTCCAGCAGCTTCTGCTTGGCACCGGACCACACTACCTGTAAGTATCCTGAGTCAAACACTCTTGTCTGTCAGTTGATGAGGTTTTCCAAGCTGCCTGTTGGTTGTAGGGTGCCTGATTTGCCATTGTCACAGCTTATTTCCTGAAGTGCTTCCATCTTCCAGCTCTGCTGTCTTCAGTGGAGTATCTCCTATGTGAAGACCCTGATTTAGACTTCTTGACATTAGATCCATCTGTTTGGGTCTTGTAATGCCAGATGAATAACTATCTAGTAGCATTTGGTCTTGCCAGAAAACATAGTTACGTGCAGGACATGGTATGCTTTTCAGAGTGGCTTTGCATGGCACTTTCAACTTGAAGTAGTAATGAAAAGATTATGGAAAAGAGCAGATTTTAATAGAGTTGTGCCCCAGGCAGAGCTGTAGCTCTAATGACAGCTCCTTTTGGTAAGAGCTGCATGGTTTCTCCATGTGAAACCAGACTCTGGTCTGGAAATGCTTCCCAGGCATCTCCTAAACAGATGGGTGCTGGCTGGTTACACAGTGCTACTCCCTCCTCGGTCTGTGTCAACATGCCACCTGAAAAGGAGCAAGAGGCATGGGGGTGGCTGTGCTCTTTTCCTGTTCCATTGGCTGGAACCAGTGAGGGGAGTCCCTCAAAGCGGGGCTGGCACACACAGACAGTTGGAGCTGTACTTGCCACCGGAGCCACAGGCTCCAGCGTATTTCAACTGAGCTCGTGGGCACCAAGTGCCCCTCCAGGCCATTAAGCCACGTGCCAGCTCCTGCTGCAGCTCTTCACTTAGAGCTGCTCTAAGCAGCTGCTGCCACTGGCAGTGTGCAGGAGGAGCCCAGTGAAGCAGTCTGAAAGGGCTGGTGGTAGAGGGGACAGATTCATAACTGAGTGACTCTGGCCCTGACAAAGATGAGGTGGTGGAGAAGTGAAGGAAGTTTTACATTTGCAAAACTTCTCTTCCACTTCTCTGGCAATGAGAAGCACAGAAAAATTTGCCCCATTGCTTTGTAGAGAGTCTATTGCCTGGGGTGTTACAAAGCACAGGTTGCCCTTCCAGCTACATTTGGACACAGAAGACATCATCTCTCTGGCCAGGGTCACTCGTGGTCACAGGCACTCTGTAATTCTTTCATGAATCCAGGCAGAGCTGACATGATTGAGGTTGTCCTTTTGCCTCATGGCAGCTTATGTGCTTGGGAAATGGGAGATCCATCCCTGGGCCTCCCTTTATCCCAGGAGCTGGAATTCCCAGCAGCCACAGCATTGAGCTTCACAGGTGAAGACGTCACCACTTGCAGCAGAGCTCACGTAGGGTCAGTCATGGAGCCTGACAGCATGGGCACTCACATGTTTCTGTCCCATCTTCCCCCTAGCAGCCCACCCAAGGCAGAGTGTAGCTCTGCAGTACATCATACAGGTGGGCTGGAGGTCACTGTCGTGTCAAATGTGCCTACAGCGGCAGCTGAAGGGTACCTGGCAGGGCAACCTGATCTCTGTGTAGTCATCCTGGGTATCAGGGTTAGCTGGCTTCCCTGTCTGCAGTGGCAAGCAGTCAGGAAGGTGACTGTGTGGTTATTTCATGCAGGGCTGGTGAGTACGGAGCTGGGTATCTCTGTGTATCACCCTGACACCATAGGCACAAATTTGAATTCTTGGTCATAAGTGAAGTATATTTTTAACTTGTAAATAAGGAGCAGGAGGTTACCCCGAAAGACTGCAGATACACAGAGCAGATACACCAGATTTTATGTATCTGGGCAGCTCAAATTATTGCATGTGCCCTTGAAAAAAAACCACCAAAGCATCTGCATTTGAAGAGTATCTTCAAGGTTATGATATGCCTCATATCACAAGCAGCTTGTTTGTGCTGGGATCTGAGTTTCAGTTAAAGATGCAGCTATTGCTCTGGCAGAAGGCTTGGCACTGATCTATGCTGACTTTACACATTTAGCTTTCCTGTAAAGGCATCACTATCACCTCTTCCCAGCTCCGCTGTCCAAAGTCCGAGATTGCCTTAATAATGCTCTCTGTAAACTGTGCTGGTTTTGCCAAAATACATCTTCCTCTCCTCCATGAAACACGATGTCTGATGCCAGGAGGTATCAGCACCTCTTAGCATCATTTGGGCTACAGAAGCAGCCGCTCTTTGAAGCAATGCTTCAGGAGACCCAAAGGCAGCAGCTGCTGGCGGATGGATGCTGCAGCCTGAAGACCAGCTCCCTCTAGTGCCTGCAGCCAGGCTCTGGTAAAGGACGAGGAAACGCGAGACCTCAAGCTGTATAAATTAGCTAAAACCCTAAAGGTAGGCTTGTCTTCAAACGAGGCCGTGCTCACCTGCTTGGGCTGTCTGGGTCTCATGGAAAGGTCTCCCTGACAGTATCCAGCGATGTGCTGCCTCTTGCCCCTTCTCTCCTCTGCTTCAGGGGCTAATATAAAGTGTATACATCACCATTTCACCCTTGCTGACTCCATGTAAGCACCTATTTAAGTAGCTAACCGCACAGCCTGTTCAGAGCAGCTTCCAAGGGCTTGTCAGTGACCAGCTGATTGTCCTTTGGGGTGCCATGAAGCACACCACGCTCCACGATGACCCGGCCCTGGGGCGGTACCTGGAGGTACTGGTACTGGTCTGCAGCAGCAACACATGGAGGGTAGCCATCCTTAAAGCTCGACCAGCTCCAACCCTGCCACGGGCAGGGACCCCTTCCACTGGAGCAGCTTGCTCCAAGCCCCTGTGTCCAACCTGGCCTTGAGCACTGCCAGGGATGGGGCAGCCACAGCTTCTCTGGGCACCCTGTGCCAGTGCCTCAGCACCCTCACAGGGAAGAGCTTCTGCCTAAGAGCTCATCTCAGTCTCCCCTCTGGCAGGTTCAAGCCATTCCCCTTGCCCTTTCCCTACAGGCCCTGTCCCAAGACCCTCTCCAGGTTTCCTGCAGCCCCTTTAGGCACTGGAGCAGCTCTAAGGTCTCCCCTTAAGGAGCCTTCCCTTCTCCAGGCTGAACCAGCCCAGCTCTCACCAAGAAGATTCCTAAAGGCTGAAGTCTGCTCTCCTGCAGTCCAGGGCAGTGACCTTGCTGCACACCCTTCTTGCTGCCCTAAGAATCTCAAACTCCACCATTTTATGGTCATTTCAGTCAATGCTGCCCTCCAGCTTCACACTCCCCACCAGCCCCTCCCTGCTGGTGAGGACAAGGTCCAGCGTAGCCCTGCTTCCTGATGGTTCCTCTATTGCTTGGAGGTCAAAGTTGTCAGCAACAATTCCAGCAACCTCCTGGATTGCCTGTGCACTGCTCTGGTGTCCCTCCAGCAGACATTGGGGTGATTGAAGTCCTCTATGAGGCCCAGGGCTTGTGAATATGAGGCTGCATCTGTCTACCATCAAGATGAATGCCATTCATTAATTTACAGTTACCACCTCGCTTTTACAAGCAGCCTGGCCCATCATGGTTACCTCTGGTCCATGGTTGGTCGGAGGTCCCTGTTTGACCTGTCCCTGTGTTGTGCCTACTCACCAAGGTGCCACTGCTGCTCATACCTCACTTCTGTTGTAGGGCCTGGATCACAGAGGAGGGGGGTCAGGTCCAGCGTTTGCTGGATGTCATCCAGAGCAGGGCCAGCTCAGGCAGCTTCTTTCTGAGAGCCCACCAAGGCCTGGTGTCCATCTCAGAGATGCTTTTGTGCCAGGCGCGGGGCGGGTGGTGCCTCTCCCTTCCCTGCTGTCCCTGTTGCCACAGGGCAGGGACTAAATCTGTTCTGCCACTGCCCATGTCCCCTTCTCAGGGCCGTGCTCTGTGTGGTTCAGCAGACACGATGCCAGAGCGCAAAGGCTTCAGGAGTGCAGTGCCCAGTTCACCACTAAGGGTTCTGGTTCTGGTTCCCCAGCCAGCCATAAGGCAGACTGTAGGCATCTGAATCCCAGGGTATGATCCCATAAATGTCTCTACAGACATTCAGGAAAATGCTAGTTTAAGAGTGACATTTAGATGCCTCTAGCAGGAAAAGAGTGCAGAACATTCCCACATTGTGTCCTCAGTGACAAGAAAATGGGAGATTCAGGTTTCTGACCACCCTTCAGAGTTAATAGTTACAAGAAACTCCTTCAGTCACTAAACTGTGGGGTTTTCTGCTGCTAGTCCCTCATGGATACAAGCATTGAGCCCAGTGAGCCATGCAGGCTGAGCACAGGTTTGTGCACAGGGCACTCAGCTCACAAGACTGCCTCTCGAACTTGGGTTAAAATTACTGGGGAGTTTAAAAAGAAATAGCACATAAGTGAGGAGATGCCAGAGCTGGGCTGGTGCCCCCAGGCCCTCCTGGCCAAAGGGACTTCAGCCAGCACCTCGCACTGATAACCCTGGACCAGGAACCCAATGCTGTTCCCCTTCCCAGGCCCCGAGTTCCAACCCTCTTTGTTTTCCTTCACACAGGATGAAAGCAAAGATTTTGTGCCCAGTTCCAGAAGGAAACAGTACGGCTCTTCTGAGTATCTGTCACAGGTTGACACAGCAGGGAAAAGGCCAACCACCAAGATGGAGCTGCAGGACCCTGAATCCAGCCCCTACACACCACTGAGTCTCCAAGGGGAGGAGCAGGTATGTGAGTTGAAGGACTGTCCAGAAAAGAGAGTGACAAGGCAGGAAGCCAATGTCTGAACTGACCTCCCAGTGACATAACTTAGAGAACTTGTCCAAAATGAATGTAAACCTTTTAGGAGAAAGCCAGTCTGAAATCAGCACTGCCGAAAGGTGGGGTGTCTCCTGCATTGCCTCCATAGAGATGGGGTGTCTCCTGCATTGCCTCCATAGAGATGGGGTGTCTCCTGCATTGCCTCCATCAATTATTCTACTCATTCCCTGTACCATTAAAAACTACTACCTTATTCTTTTTGTTCTGAACTTGTTTCAGCTAGTTTTATGGCTAAAAATAGTCTCTAGGGAATAAGAGGCACTGCTTCTAGTCATCCTGTGGCACACCCTAGACCATCAGGGATGGGAAAAACAACCCATTTGGAGAGGCAAAATCAGAGTCCCTGTTTCAGCTGGCTGCTGTACCCCTAGGGTGCTTGGCTGCTGCTCCATACCTGCTGCTCTGCCTCCTGAGACATGTCTTTCTGGAGACAGGAAGAAGTGGAAGGGATCCACATATGGATCAGCCACAGCAGGAAATATCTTAAGACCCCAGTCCTGTTGTCAGTGCATCTTACTGGAGGTGTACAGGAGTTGCTGAGTCTTGCTGTGAGAGCAGCAGAGCTGCAGTGAGGCAGCCCTATATACTCATACCTCTGGGCGAAGCTACACAAAACACAGAGCCCAGAGGGACGTGGTCCCAGCTGAGATTTGCAGACTGCCACTTAGAGATGGGTATTGTTTGCAGTAGATGCTAGTGAACTTTCACCGTCCTTGTTGGTAGCCAAGGAAACGGACACCATAGTGATGCTCTCTGTGGTCACTGAGAGGTGTTAGACGGATGCAGACTCCTGTACCTGAGGCTGTGCTGTGCTTTCTTTGTCTGGACAGACTGGGTCAACAACAAATGAAAACTGGGGTAAAGTCAGGTCCCCACAACATGCACACTGTCATTTTGAGCTGCTGTCTTTGCCCAGACCTCCACCAACTGTAACAGGAGCCTGAACACTTTGCGCATGGAAGATGTGCTCTGACATTAGATCAGTTCCATCTCCTCTGTGTGCGTCTTGTAAGAACCACGTGCTGGGTGCGAAGTGGGTGCACTGTATGCTACAGCATTAAAAAAGCTGTATGCTCTATGCAGGGCAGAGCTGGGTCATTCTGCTTTGGGCTTACTGCACTGTAAACACTGACAGAACCTGTATCTTCCAAACTGATCCTGCCACTGCCCTCGCCTGCCCTACTGCTGGGCTAGGATCCTGATGGGCTTTGGGATTGCTGCCTATAGGCTATCACAATGCTCTTCCCAAGAGCAAAATTGCTGCCAGAGGCAGCTGCGGGTCCTGGCCAATCTGTGATGCTGCAGGGTTGTGTCTTACAGGGTGCTTCACGGGCCTGCCGGACAACATCTCGGAGATGAGCTGTGTTGCCTTCCACCCAAAGAACGCGCTGCACAGTGGAGCAAGAGGCAGGACAGTACCAAGCTCATGGGTGTCCCACCTGTTTGTAACCTCTGCACAGGCTTCATCAAGCCTGAAACCAGTTTTCTAATGCGATTGCAAGGTACAGGAGCTTTACCAGTGAATTCATTTTCTTCTTTGCTGAAGAGGCAGCTGCAGAGACTTTGCTCAGGGGACTCCCACTTTTCATCTCTGTACCTGCAATCTTACATCTGCTCCATGGGATGATAGGTCTGTCTCCATATGGAAGTCTTGACTGCACAGCCACTCTGAACGATGGTACTGCCTGGACAAGAGAGAACTTCTTATTCACTTGCATTTAGACAAGATCCCAGAAGTATCCCTGTGGCTACAGTCCACCAGCCCATGACAGCTGTCCTGCATGGCTCCACATCCAAAAGCTTTCTGTTTCTAGGGAGAGTTTGCATTCTCCTAATACACCCTTGTTGGCTTGGGTTGTGGTCACCTCAGTACCTGTGTTCCCAGCACCCTCTGTCATAAGGCAGGAGGAAACCATTCCCCACTGGTTGCTTTACACATTAAGAGTGAAGAAGAGCAGAAAATACTGTTTAGAAGCAGCTTCCTCCCTATTGCTGTCAGTCTCTGCAACAAGCTTTGCAAGACCTGCTCATCACAAGCTGAGATCTTGCACCAAGAAGTCAACCACTGAGCCAAACCAGCATCAATTCATGCAGCAGTGAAACTCCCTCCCGGCTTGGACTGGGGTGCTTTTTTACCTGAAGCTTTATGTCTCTTGTGCTCTGCAGGCAACAGCCCTGCTGCACTTCCTCAGCAGTTGCACTCTAAAAGAAACACAAACAAGCAGAATGTCCTTGTTCCTTTCAAAAACAGGGTGGAGGCAGTGGGATTGGAACCTCAGATGAGCTCCAGTAAGGCTATCTAGGCAGCCTCGGTCCGTGCACCTCTTCAGGACCACCCCATCTGCTGTGTCTGGGACTCAGGTATGGTCAGAGACTGCTTCAAACAGAGGTACGTTGACCCTGCCAGTGCCCACAGGCAGATGCTGGTGATGATGAGTGCAGATGATGTTGCTGTTGGAGCAACAAGGAGATGCTCAGGTGTTGGAGCAGCATCTGCCCTGAGCAAGGTGACTGCATCTGGCTCGCACAGAGCTCTGCAGGTCCTTCCTTCACATCCCACCACCCCGCTGCAGGTTCTCCTGTCCTGCCGGTTGGGAACAGCCACCCCTCTTTGCTGAGGGACAAGGACAACGCTGCAGAAGGGAAAAGGTCCCCTCTTTGGTTTGGAGGTGCTGCAGGAATAGCTGTGCCCCAGCAGCTCCCATGTGCGCCCCGCTCTCATTCCCACAGCTCGCCTTCCAGACGAGCAGCTACCACAGCAGTGACCAAGGCACATCTGTGCCACTTGTCCTCCCTGTCCCTTGGAATTATGCCTCAATTCTGAGAGGCAAATGAATTACAAAAAACAGCTGGTTGGAAAATATCTATGACAGCATTTATATAAAAAGGAAAGTGTTTCAATGACGTGATTTTTCTTCTAATAAAGATTGTTTGGAGGAAGGGAAAAAATATTTTTAGAAAAAAAAGATGCATTTTGCAATTTTTAGATGGTTTCCCAAATTTATATTTTTAACCCTTTACTTTATATTTCGTGGCATATCCAAGTGTCACATTAACAAGACAAAGAGATAATGCTATCTTCTACCATTTCATGTCATGGCAGTGCTCATAGAGAAGGGGATAAACAGATCATCACCTGTGATGGGAAAGAATTTTCAACTTGAAATCCAAACTGAAAGTTTGAGTAACTGAGGTTAATTCAGATTTCTGCACCACCTCCCCTGCCCCGTGTTTATGGGAAGGGACAAATCAGTGCAGATCTGGCAAACTGAAACCAGAAGGGGTTGGGGTTTATTTTTCACCCAGCCTGTGGAACTGCAGTCTCCACCCTGAGCACCCTGCTCTGCTCAGAGGTTTCTGTAGGGCAGGATCATCACTACCACACAAAAAGACATCACTGAGATTGATGGCTCGAACAGCATCAGCTTCCCTCAGCTCCTCATGCAGCCCTGCAGGCTTTCCAGAGAAGCAGAACTGCAGCCTGACCAGAAGTGCTCCATCTCAGCAGTGCTCTCAGGACTGGCTCGCTGCCCTCTGCCATTCTCAAGATGCCACCTTCTGGCTCCTTCATGGTAAAGAAAATATTGCCCTTCAAACTAAACGTGCTCTCTCAGGGCCTCTTCCACCCGTTGCATGGGAGATGCTGCTGCAAACCCCTTCCAAGCCACTGCAGCAAGTGGCCCAACTGCCTCCTGCATCACCTGCTTGCTTAACCTGGGAGGTCACATCTTGGCCTGTACCTGCCTCTTCAGATACTACAGCAATCCTTTACTTTCATTTACATTCCCAAACCTGCTGCTAAGCAGCTCTCCAGCCATACAGCACATACCCAGTTAGTCAGTGTGGAAGAGCCACTGCTGAAGACCTGCTTGGCGTTGCAGATCAGTCTCACAGAGCAGCAGCATACGTCAGACCTCCCCCCTGCCCCATGTCACTGCTGTCCAGGACTTCCAGCTTAGTTCTACAAGCATCTGGAGAGCACATCTGCACTGCAGAACAAGGATTGCTTTGAGCAGTGACTGCATGGCTTTTCTTCCAGTGAGGAGCCCCGTCCGGCTGCAGGACAGTGGTGCACATCCTGTGTGCCTGCACACATCCACCAGCCCTCGCCTCCTCAAGTTCATGGATCCAGCTTAGTATGGTGCTTCCAAAGCTCCTTCCAAGGGAACTGGCTTCAGTTCCACCCCAGAATGCTCTGCACCTCTATGACACGACATGCTGGGTTAACACAGGCTTCCCTGTACTTCTCCACAAAACTCAATCAGCTTTTCACCCCCACAGCTCATCCCAGCAACGCAATCCCCTGTCTAAAGTGCACCAGCAGCAAGAGCTGTTGCTTTTCCCCTTCTGTCAGCCAGGACCAGGGTTTTTCCTTAGCCATGGGCTTCACACTGCTCTTGACTGGCTCACGGTGCAGCAGGAGCCCCGGCTGCTGTCCCACTGTGCTCTCCCCGGTTGCTGCTCACAGGTAATGTCTCTCCTTTCTCTGGCTGCATCAGTCGTTGGGTCAATACTTTACAGCATGTACCTTGAACTCCTGCTCTAGACTCAGTCTCACTGCTTGTGCATCGTGAACACAGGTGTCACTCAGTAACTACACCAGGTTGGTTTTACCACAACCAAGATGAAATCTAAGAAAGAAAAACCCTCTTTAAAATGGAAAGGGGCCATGCCCTGTAATCTTGAGTGCAATAGGAGCTGATTGTATTATTAAACTTATAGCAATGACTTCAGGAAACACAATGTGTTTTACTCAAATTGCACACTTTTTTTGAACAGCTGTAAAATAGAGTATATGTGTAAATATTGCCATCACTGAAGAAGTATTTGTAATTTTAGCATATAAATATAACAGGCTTTTCAGTGGGCTTGATGGGGCCACAGGGCCATGCATCAAGCACTCGGGTAATCCCAAAGTTGTAAATGTATTTGCTGTACAGAGGAAGTGTCAGCGCTCGCTTCTCCCAAGGGAATGGAGGCACCGGTCCCTTTTGGAGGGCCATCGGCTCTTCCCGGCATGGCTGGCACCAGCCCAAGGGCTCAGCAGCTTCCTTTGTGCCCAGTAAGAGCCCTGCAGCACAGCGCTCGCAGTGCTGTGCACTGACCCAGCCATGAGGAGAGCCATGGGCCTGCTGCAGAGCACCTCCAGGGCAGGAAAAGGGCAGGAAGCACTGGGCAGGGGTGCCCCCCGCCTTGGTGCTTCAAGAGACGCTTGACATGAGCGATTTCCTAGCTACAGATCAAAGCAATAGTCACACTGATGGCATCTCTAATAGAGTAGACCTCATCTGCCACCCTTGCACATCATTGGAGTGGTCAAAGCACTGCTCCAAGGCCAGCCTCCAGTGGACTGCACTGTATGTGATGAATGAAGCCATTGTTTGCAGATGCCTCTGCTGGTCGTTAACCCAAGGACCCAAAGGATCATCTCCCTGGGCTGCCAGCATGCAGTGCAGGTCCTGCCTTGGAGAAGCAGCACTCCAGGCTGCATGGAATGTATTTTTAAGAAAATAAATCTATTTTTTTGTATTTGCAGACATATATTTGGGCTGGGGCAGCTTAGGTAGAAGACAAATACTGCAAGAAATCTTTTCATAATCACAGACTCACCCAAGTTAAGCGAATTTTCCAGGGTTACAGTATTGCCTATTTCCCTAAACAAACTGTGTCCAATAGCTCTCTCAGCACTGTTTCCCCCTCTCACAACTCCCTGTCTCAGCTCAGAGGGAAGCCAGCTCTTTCCTCCCCAGGCTGCCCATGCAGTGGATACTGATGGTGCTCACCTCCTTCCAGTTACAGTGCTCTTTGCATGCCAAATGTAAACACACACTTATCTGCATGTCTCTCCTGACTCAACCACTGTCAGCTCTACAGTATATAACCAATAAAACTCTTCTCTTTTTACATGTTTGTGATGTGGTGTTTAGAGCTCTGCGCGAATCCCTGCACAGGGGCCGTTACTCAGAGGTGCTGATGCCCATTGGTGAAGTGCTGCAGCGGCTGCGGTCTGCAGCACTGGGTTAGTGCTGAGTCTGCCTGCCTGGTGCTCAGCTTTTTGCCTGTGTCCACCAGGTCTCACTCATCCATTCCTGGGCTGTGTTTGTCATGGGCAATGCACCCATGACACATCAGGCTGAGCAAAGCCACTCTGCACAGAGATGACCTGGATCTGGCACCGGTGAGGGCAGGTTGGAGGGGGAGCGTTCAGAGGGAAACAAGTCACCATTTCCTCCATAGACCCACAGAATGGTTTGGGTTGGAAAGGACCTTAAGGCTCATCCAGCTCCAACCCCTGCACGGGCAGGGACCCCTTCCACTGGAGCAGCTTGCTCCAAGCCCCTGTGTCCAACCTGGCCTTGAGCACTGCCAGGGATGGGAAGGAACTTCCGGGGGGATAAAGTGGTCAGGGGCTCTGCCTGCATCAATGTGTATCTAAGAATGTGATGGGGCTGCACACACAGAAGTGCAGATCGTGAAGCCTGGGCTGCATTCCTGATGTGAATATTTGCAGTGGGTATTTTATTGCATTTGCCGGCCTCCCTGATGTTTCCCAGGGAATTTCTAACCACGTTGACTTGATCCCTATTAGCACCTACAAGTAATGGAGAGACTCCATTACTTCGTACAGAATCATGGAATCACAGAATGGTTTGGCTTGGAAAGGACCTTAACATCATCCAGTTCCAACCCCCTGCCATGGGCAGGGACACTTCACACTACACCGTGTCGCTCAAGGCTCTGTCCAGCCTGGCCTTGAACACTGCCAGGGATGGAGCATTCACAACCTCCTTTGGCAGCCTGTGCCAGGGCCTCACCACCACAATGGCACCAGCGTTGCTCTTGGTCCTTGCTTTCCCACCTAAAACTCCATCTGCCCACATAAACCAGGTCCCTAAGTGCAAATGTCCAGACCTTGGACCTAAATGTGCTGCTGGCAGACAGGGCACGCCACACAGTGACCACGCACACAGTGACCACGCACAGTGACACTAGCTCTATCATGCAGAGTTTATTAAACTAGCATGGTAAAGCCAATAAGCACATTAAAGTGAGCACACTAATGTGAATTAGGTAAATATAGTGCAATATATTGTGATACATTTTAATATTAGGTAAATGCAAGTGCAAGGTCCTACACCTGGGTCGGAGCAATCCCAGGCACAGCTACAGATTGGGCAGAGAAGAGATTCAGAGCGGCCCTGCGGAGAAGGACTTGGGGGTGCTGGTCGATGAGAAAATGGATATGAGCCAGCTTCAGTGTGCGCTCACAGCCCAGAAAGCCAACCGTATCCTGGGCTGCATCAAAAGGAGCGTGACCAGCAGGGCGAAGGAGGTGATCCTGCCCCTCTACTCTGCTCTTGTGAGACCTCACCTGGAGCATTGTGTGCAGTTCTGGTGTCCTCAACATAAAAAGGACATGGAACTGCTGGAACAAGTCCAGAGGAGGCCACGAGGATGATCAGGGGCTGGAGCACCTCCTGTATGGAGACAGGCTGAGGAAGTTGGGGCTGTTCAGCCTGGAGAAGAGAAGGCTGCGTGGGGACCTAATAGCAGCCTTCCAGTATCTGAAGGGGACCTATAGGGATGCTGGGGAGGGACTCTTCATCAGGGACTGTAGTGATAGGACAAACTGAAACAGGGGAAGTTTAGATTGGATCTAAGGAGGAAATTCTTTCCTGTGAGGGTGGTGAGACACTGGAATGGGTTGCCCAGGGAGGTTGTGAGTGCTCCATCCCTGGCAGTGTTCAAGGTCAGGTTGGACAGAGCCTTGGGTGGGATGGTTTAGTGTGAGGTGTCCCTGCCCATGGCAGGGGGTTGGAACTGGATGATGTTCAGGTCCTTTCCACCCCAAACCATTCTACGATTCTATATCTATATAGCGAATAAGTACAATAAAGCAAATCCGACATATGGGGCTATAAGTAAGTTACAGAGAACAATGAGCAGTGCATCAGATGAATACTGCACAGAGAGAACAGGGATCAAGAAGGCGTCCCCAGTCACCACCGAACCAGCCTCCAGGCCCACGCTTCAGCCGGGCAGCCCCGCTGCAGCCGGTGCCGGGAGCTCCTGGCAGGAGGGAAAGTCCCTGCTCCGTGCGTCCATCACCCGCAGGGGAGGCTTCTGCCGGGGCCCCAGCAGGGTCCCGCTGTCGCGCCCTCATCGGAAGAGCTGGCTTCGGCCCAGGGCGCCCCCGTGCGGTCAAGCCTGGAACAGCTCCGCACCTCGGCGGGCCTGGGCGAGCGCCCCCGGGTGTCCCCAGCCTTTGCCGGGGGTCTCGGTCATGAGAGGGCCTCCCCGCTCCGCCGGGCTCCCACCCGTTACACTCAGCCTCGTGCTAGGGCAAAAGCAAAGAGCTGGGCACGTTCCACACCGGGTGCCCTCCGGACCAGTGCCACCAGCACGGGTATCCTCCCTTCCTCACCCACCTGAGGCTCCATCAGCGCGAAGCCTCCCCGGACAGCTCTCTGCGGTGGCGTAGGAACCAGCCCCCTAAGTGCGAACTTCAGGTGAAGCAGAAAGTTCAACCGCGGCATCTGCTACGAGAGCTCCACGTCCAGTGCTCGTCTCTAACAAGGAGGCTGCTCCACGGCCTGCTCCGTGCTTGGCTCCACCCCAAAGAGAGCTGCTCCGGTGCGAGGGGGCTGTAATGGGTTCACACAGGGGGTATGGTGAGTGAGGGGTAATGTGAGGCTCCCTGATCACAAAGGGGTTGATTTGGGGTTGTGTGGACTTGGCAGATCAGGCAGTGCCACCACTCTTTGAACACAGTGTAATTTCCACATCCAGCCTTTGGTGCTGCAATTAATTCCATGTAATTGGTCCATCTTTGCCTGTTTTACTGTCTGGATGCTACGTTTCCCCCCCCCCATCCCAATTCTGACATACACAAATGAAGCCAACGCCAAAAACCAGCTGCCCAGCCAGAAAATCATTTCACTTCATTCCCCTTTTTATTCGTGCTCACCCCATACGCTCACAATTCCAGAGATTCCCATTTTGATGGGTAGTGAACGGGCAGAGGGAAACGGGTTGGGGGAGCAATTCTGGAGGCTTTGCTTCATACGCTTTTCCCCCTTTTAGCACTGCAAGGATGGGCAACGCACACGAGGACCCCGCTGAAGGCACAGAACCTCAAGCATTCTCATTGCAGAACCTCATTGCAGACCATTAGGGCCTGGACACAGGGCAAGGAGAAAGGAGGTGCCCTCAGCCATCACCTCAAAGAGGCACCCAGTGAAACCAGCAGAAGCCCAGGGCTCAGCACTCGGATACGCGGCTGTTCTCTGGCTCTTTGCGCTTGTTTTCTCCCTGGGCCTCCACTGATTCACATGAAAACCGGGCATGACAACAGCGAGGCAGCAGCGGCAGCAGCACTGTTGGCAACAGCAGCGGCGCTGTTGGCAATCGCAGCCCTGGCCAGGCTGGCCCTGCTCTCAGGAGTGACCCTGTGAGCACTTCCCTGTCACCTCAGGCCCGTTCAATGGAGCTAACCCAGCTCCCCACACGCCTCCTGCAAGCCCAACCCTCTCAGAACAACCAACAGCTTCCGACACCCTCCTGGTGCCCGGTGAGGGTGGCAGAGCCCAGCTGGGCCCACGCTGCTCCCGCTCATCGCCCTGCGCCTTCGGCAGCTGAAGCGCACCCAAAACAACCCGGGGGGTCATGAGGACTGATGGAAATAACCCCTTAACTCCTACCCGTCGAGGAGACCTCTGGAATGGTGCCACCGACGCGGCGATCCACCCTCGTCTGCACCTGAAACGCCACTTGACCTGCCAGGACAAGAGACCGGTAGAAGCACACCCGTGGTGCTGTATCTTGGACCATACATAGCAGAGTCTTCACCTTCCTCTTACAGTCCTGAGGCAGCCGGTGTAGCCCTGGAGAAAGTGCTCCTGTTTGAGCTTTATAACATGATCATTTTCTCTTTGACCCTCCATGAGCTACAGACATGAAACGGTAAAGAAGCTACTGCTCATCCTGCCCCTTTTACCCCTTTTCCCACTTCACCCAACCCCTGCCCAACCTCACTGTGGGTCTCACCTGGGGTGTATGAGGCACCAGGTTTCATCAGGTGCCTCATTTAGTTCCTGGCCTTCACCAGGGTGAGTGCTCTGGGGTTTATTTGGTCTTTTGGAGCTCTTAAGCCCTGCAATCCTCCGTGCTGCTGCTGTTCCATGTTTACTGAACCATTGCCATGCTGGTGGCACTGCTGCAGAGCTCACCAGGCACTGATGCCAACACCAGCTTCCTGTGTCCTGGCCCCCTGGGTGCTGAAGCACGGGCTGGACACTGGCACTCAAGAGTATGCACAGGGACACGAGTACAGTCAATGGAAGGGCAGTATAAAGACGGAGCTTTAGGTGCCACATCAAGGATAGATTGCAGTGTCGGTGGTACCACTGCGGAGCACAGAAAGCTGGTGCTGGGCTCTGGAATGATGCCACTGGCATTGCTCTTGCTCCTTGCTCACTTACAGTACTAAAGAGCTTTGTTAGGAGTTGGAAGACCCATAGACCAGTGTCATGACAGCAATCACTGATGAGCCCCTTGGCCTTCAGTTGGCAGGGTCTTAAGAGCAACCAAGTTAATCCTTCACCACATTTGACCCAAATGGACTCTTTGGAAGAGTCAAACCAGGCCCCAGGTTTCCTGGTACTGAACCAACCATTACCATGGCAATTGTAATTGGGACATTCCTAGTGCATTTTGTAGTCTGTGCCATGAACATCCAAACGAAGGTTCAAAGATTCCACTTGTTCCAAAATCAGCATCACTTGTGCATCAGCATCACATCCACCCTCACAACTTGAGCTCAGGGTGCTGAGGACTCTATAGAGTCCAGCTGTTGTAATTAATATACAATTACCTTAACGGTAAAGCAAGAAGCTTTTAACCATTTGGGTGTGTGTTGCACTTAGGGCAGCGCTGACCAGAGGGGTTGTCACAGCTGTGGCCTTCAAGTCTTCATTTGCCCTTCATGGCTGATAGAAAGCTCAGATGACCCAAAACTGAAGGTGTCCCCTGCTGCTAACCCAGCCCAACCACCCCGTAAGGGGGTCTGCACCACTGCTGTGGACAGTATGTAGCACACAGGAATCCCAACCAACTCCAACTGGGAAGCACCAACAGGCACATCTGGAATTTCTTCCATATGCTGGGACTTGCCAAGGGAATCCCCCTCACAGAAACGCACAAACACTAATGTTTATTTAGCTCTTTACTGCAGCCAGACACAGGTTTACAAGTCACCATTTTGAGGCCTTTATTACCAGTTATGTGCATGCACAACTTGCTGCCCAGCACACGTCACAGAATCCACCCCTCCAGCATCAGCTTCCCCAGACGCCCTCTCCACACATGGGAGTTCAATGCAGTCTCTCCCAAGCCCTCAGCGGATGGGGGTCTGCAGGTCCTAGCCCACAGAGAGGAGCCCTCCCACTTACAGGTACCCAACCTGCCTGCACCCTCTCTTCCAACAGAGCAGGAGCCATTTAATCGGCAGTCCCCAGCACAAAGCATGTGCTATGGGAAGCCACTAGAGGCAGACACCCTTTCGCTGCTGCCATCCCACTCCCTGTGGCTACCACGTGAACTCAGCCTCAGCCATCATCTAGTATCTGGCTGGTTCTCAATGTACCCACCTTCTCCCATAAGACACATGGATTCTTTTTTTTAGCAGCTCATTGCAATCCATCACCAGTATCTGCAAGTGAGAAGAGAGTTTCCATTCCTTCCCCAATTTCCATGTAGCACAAAAGCAAAGCCCCAAGATCATAGAAACAAACACAACTCACCTCCTCTGCACTGCGGCAGAGAATGGACTAAAAGAAAACCCCTAAGGGAAGGACTTAAGGGGTGTTGGTCGAGAAGAGTTTAACATAACCCATCAGTGTGTGCTGACAGCTCAGAAACACGCTCCCTCCATGTGCTGGGCTCTGGGGAGATCCCTCCTGCAGTCCTGATCCAGCTTGGGGGTAACACAAGAGGCCAACAAGGAAGCTGGACAAGGGCCTGTAGGGACAGGCCAAGGGGAATGGCTTTAACCTGCCGGAGGGGAGACTGAGATGAGCTCTTGGGCAGAAGCTCTTCCCTGTGAGGGTGCTGAGGTGCTGGCACAGGGTGCCCAGAGAAGCTGTGGCTGCCCCATCCCCAACAGTGTTCAAAGCCAGGCTGGACAGGGTTCAAGATCACCTTCCAACCCACCCTACAAAGTCAGCATTAGAAATCACCTACTTTAAGCCAATCCCATTGTTTCCATAAGCCACTCATGAGCTCAAGCTCATTTCAAATCTCTACTATTAATGAGAACCACAGAACACAACCAACAACATCACAATTACCTTCTAAAGCGGTGCTTCGCTCTCGAACTGGAAACAAAGACAGAAAATGCATTTTAAGTGTTTGTTCACGTGTTCCCCCTTCTTCCCCTGCCATGCACCCCCCAGGCCATGCAGAGCATGGGGCTTGTTTCCTGCATGGTTTATCTCCTCTGTCAATGCCCAAGGGCTCAGAGAAGCAGTAGGAATATGCAGGCTGCAGGCTCGAGGCCCAGCTTGTTCTCCAACGGCGTGGAACGGGACCATACGTCACAGGCCCGGGGGCCTACGCTCCCATGCGCCACACGGACAGAGCCTGGAGAGAGCGACTTCTCCGGATGCCCACGTTGGGTTGAAGCTCACCCACACCTTCCAGCCCCGGCCACCCGCCCTGCTCTGCTCCTCAGGCACACACCACAGCAGGTACTCACGTCAGGAGCCATCTAGAGCAGGATGGGGCAGCATCGGCAGCACCTTAGGGAAGAGGGTAAGATGGTGAGGAGCAGCTGAGGAAGTGCAGCCCAGGTGGTCCCCCAGTCAATTACATCATAGGATAGCCTAGATAGGGTTGGAAAGGACCTTAAGATCTAGCTCCAACCCATTGGTTGAAACCCACTGAATCTGGAGACTTAGGGCTTCTTAAACTGGTATTTCATTGCCTATAGAGACTACAAGATTAAGAAAGGCTGCAGCAACAGAAATAGATGTCATCTCTCCAATACGGCTTCAAAACCGGACCCTTCATCAGGGACTGGAAGGACAGGACAAGGGGGAATGGGTTCAAACTTAAGCAAGTGTCGTGGTTTAAACCCACACAGCTCGTTCACTCACTCCCCCCCCCCGCTTTTCTTTCTCTCCCTCTTTCTTTCCTTTCCCCCGCCCCGACCCTCCCCGCTCCTGGAGGGATGGGGAGGAGAATCGAGAGAATGTAACTCCCACGGGTTGAGGTAAGAACAGCCCAGTAACTAAGGTATAACACAAACCACTGCTGCTACCACCAATGATAATAATGATAAGAGAAAATAACAAGGTAAGAATACGACACCACCACCGAATGAGTTCGACCCCCCCGAAGAGAGGCCGTGCCCTTCCGGGTAACTCCCGGTTACATCCTGGGCATGACGTGCTGTGGTACGGAATACCTCCTTGGCTAGCTTAGGTCAGGTGTCCTGTCTCTGCTTCCTCCCGGCCTCCCCTTGTCCCCAGCAGAGCATGAGGCTCACAAAGTCCTTGGCCAGAATAAACATTACTGAGCAACAATTAAAACCAATCGGTGTTATCAGCTCTCTGCCCAGGCTGGAAGGCAAAACCCAGAGCTTGCACCAGCTACTAACAGGGAGAAAAACTGCTCCTGGTAAACCCAGGACAGCAAGGGAAGTTCTTCCCTGTGAGGGTGCTGAGGCGCTGGCACAGGGTGCCCACAGAAGCTGTGGCTGCCCCATCCCCAACAGTGTTCAAGGCCTGGTTGGACAGGGTTTAAGGTCACCTTCCAATCCAGTTTACAGTCGGCATCAGAAGTCACCTACTTTAAGTCAATCCAATTGTTTCCATAAGCCACTTGGGTAGCTCCAGCACATTTAAAATACCAACTATCAAAGAGAACCATGTAACGATACAACATCACAATCACCTTCTAAGGCAGTGCTCCACTCTCAAACTTCTTCAGTTTAGAACTGGAAACAAAAAGAAAAGGCATTTTAAGTGTTCACTCTTATGTGTTCCCCCTGCCATGCACCCCCCAGGCCATGCAGAGCATGGGGCTTGTTTCCTGCATGGTTTATCTCCTCTGTCAATGCCCAAGGGCTCAGAGAAGCAGTAGGAATATGCAGGCTGCAGGCTCGAGGCCCAGCTTGTTCTCCAACGGCGTGGAACGGGACCATACGTCACAGGCCCGGGGACCTACGCTCCCATGCGCCACACGGACAGAGCCTGGAGAGAGCGACTTCTCCGGATGCCCACGTTGGGTTGAAGCTCACCCACACCTTCCAGCCCCAGCCACCCGCCCTGCTCTGGAAAGCACTGGAATGGGTTGCCCAGGGAGGTTGTGAGTGCTCCATCCCTGGCAGTGTTCAAGGCCAGGTTGGACAGAGCCCTGGGTGCCCTGGTTTAGTGTGAGGTGTCCCTGCCCATGGCAGGGGGTTGGAACTGGATGATCTTAAGGTCTTTTCCAACCCAAACTCTATGATTCTATGAAACTAATTATTAATTCCTAATGATCAAGCCTAAGAAACAGGCAAAGAAAAACGTCTCAGGGTCGTAAATTCAACCAAACAAGAACACGGAGTTAATGGCAAACACTGAACGCGTATCCCAGTGTCCTTAACGCATCTCTAGAAAGGCATTACGGAATGTTTTGCTTTCTCCCCCACACGAGCCCCACAGACCGCTCAGAGCTCACAACGCCTGCGCCGCGGCTTCCCCCCTCCGGATGACCCAACGCAACGACAGCCGCGCCGGCCCCGCGCGGGCACAGCGAGGGGGTCAGCAGGGCCTGGCTCGCACTGAAGGCCTCTCGCTAGCAGGCACGGAGCGCCGCTGCCCTCCTAGAGCCAGCCGCAGGCAGCCATAGGAGCCCCACAGCACACGGGAAGGAGAAGAACAAAGAGCTCAGAGCAAAAGGATTGAGAGAACGCCCCGAACCGCACTCACCGCCGCTGCGCTCCGCCGAAAGAGGCCGAGCGCCGCCGCGCAGCGCTATTTATAGGGTGCTAGGGGCGGGGCCAAACCGCTCATGCGCGCAGGGGAAGGGGGGGGAGGGGGAACATAGGTGTTGGCGCATGCGCGGTGAGGAGGCGCCGCGGGGGCGGGGCTCACGCTCGCCCCGCTCCTCTTTCCCTATGGAACACAGAGGGGAAAGTGGTTTATAAAAGACTCCTAAAATACTTTTATTCCGTAATTAAAATCTGTGGAGGAGGAGGAGGCCGATGACAATGCCGTGACTTCGATCGACAGGCGTGCGGGACAGGAGCAGCTGTGAGGGGAAGAGAGCATCTCCTGTGGTGTAACGGCAGCCTGAGGGGCAAAGGGGAGTCCTTCCTCCATCCTCCCTCACAGGGGGGTTAGGTTTTGTACATGATGCTTGTTAAGCCTCTTCTCTCTTCCATTCATACGGTGAAATGATGACGTTTCCGAAGGGATGAAAAGGAGCAAAGGCAAATTTCACCCTCATTTGGGTGAAAACACACTAAAACCACATTAAAAAGCACCGATTCACAGCCTCCCCACAATAAAACGTTTTTAGAAGGCAACAATCAGTTCCTGGTTCTGGACTCTGTTAACCAAGCTTAGACAGCTCAAGACAATGTGTTAACATCACGGCAGGGGAGGGAATGGTTTATACATTTAAACTGGGGGGGGGTTGTCTTGTTTTTTGTACAAAAAGATGCAGCATATGTTAATCTCTATACAATTCCCTTCCAGGACAATGAACCGTTGGTCAGTAGTGATTGAGGACATGAAGGACACGACGGAGACGCAAGGAAAACCATTAACATTCCCAATCCCATGCCAGGTCAGCATCTGCACAGGAATCTCTGTACACAGCTAATATACACATGTGCTTCCTATAGCACATCCACTCTCCATTCCTCAGCTTTCTAACACTAGAGCTGCCTTTTCCCCATTCCTCTTGGTCAGGAGGGGGAAGTGAAGGGACTGCATTCCCAAAAGGAGGACGTCTGGCTGAGAAGTGGGGCTGGGGAATGAACCCCTTGGTTCACCCTGGCAGGGATGCTGGCCCCAGAGCAGAGGGGTATTGCTGAGCCACACGAGGTATAGTGTTCAATTCCAGCCTGATGGCACGTGAGACAGGTTTGTTCCAGTGAAATGCTACGTTCAGGCAGGACTCCCCTTGTCCTGGCCAAAAGCCCTTTTCTGGATGAGGATTTCAAGGCAAATCGTGGAAGAGCCGAGGTTCCACCCTTGCTGTATTGCCTCAGAGAGGGATGCAGAGAACTTCCAGGTCCTCTTCGGGTCTCTTGCTCCCTTCTTGGAAGGTTATGGTCGATGGTACCTGAAAGCCAAGTGAAAAATCATCACATCCCAGCCTGGTTTGGAAGGGACCTTAAAGCTCATCCAGCTCCAACCCCTGCCATGGGCAGGGACACCTTCCACTAGAGCAGCTTGCTCCAACCCCGGCTTTGAACACTGTAAGGGATGGGGCAGCCACAGCTTCTCTGTTCAGCCCATTCCAGTGTCCCAAGCACCCTCTTCTGCCTAAGAGCTCATCATCTCCCCTTTGGCAGGTTCAAGCCATTCCCCTTGGTCTGTCCCTACAGGCCCTTGTCCAAAGCCCCTCTCCAGGTTTCCTGTAGTCCCTTTAGCTATTGCAAGGCTGCTACAAGGTCTCACTTAAGAATCCAAGTGTCATCCTTGGAACTGAGGTTAAATGGTTACCAAGGCACTGCAAATGGCCAAAGAGAGTCAACTCAGTTATGTCTAAACTCCCAGCCCTCACTGAAGCCATTACCATCACAGCTCACCGAAGGAGACAGAAGATAAGTGAGGAAGGTGCTCTCACCTCGTGAACTGCTTGCTGTCCTCATGGACTTCCATTTCACAGCTCTTAAACTCATTCAGCTCCTTCCGGATGGCAGCCTACAAAAGAGGGAGAGATCCTTTTTATCTTCTGCTAACCCATACATCTATTACCCTCTCTCCACCTCAGATGAGCTCACACATGGCAGGAAGGTGCTGTACCTCCAGCACCCCTGCTTGGGGCTGATCACCTTCCAGTGGTGTGGACTTAGGAGCAGTTTTGATAACACAGGGCTGAGCCCCACACCTCCTTTGGTAAAAGAAGGAGCTCAGCCTGCAGCAGCCACCCCAGCATTTGCAGTCCATTCACACCAGGCTGAACTTCATCTGGCCAGCCTCCTCCACACCCATGGCTGCGCAGTCCCCACAAGTGGCCAGGGAAGACAAGAACAGATGATTTCCCTGCCAGCTTTATGCCTAGGCCTGCAAGGAAGAGCACTCCTCTGACCAAGATCTGCACCTTGCATCCTCTTGTATCCCTGAGAAGCCGAAGCAGAGGCCATGCTGCACGTGGACCATGCCCATGTGGGCTCCACAGCACGATGGATGGGGCATGAAGCAGGGCTGGGTACTGCACGCATGGGTGAAGGGACACTGGTGATGCTTGGTGTGGATGAAGAGAGGAAGCAAAAGGAAGAGAGCAAATCTTGGCTGCTATTCTTTTGCATGGAACACCCAGATCTAACTCCCCTCCTCACACCTAGGGACATCAGACTCCTGTTACCTTGTCGGCTGGTGTTAGCTTTGTCCATGGCTTGTCTGCTCGCCGGTCATAGTCTTGAGCATCTGTTACTTCCACATATTCATTAAACCTCAGGATCTTCCTGGCCTGCAGCTCTGCCACTGTAGGCCTTTGGCTAAGCTGAACACCAGCAAGAGCAAAGAACAAAGAAAGTGAGTTTGTGCCTTGTCCACAAAGCAGTTCAGGACTCAGCATTCCCAGCAAAACTAAACCCAGTTCCCTCCCTGGGCCCAAAGCACAGCACTGCTAGCTCCTGCTCGCAGCCTGCAAGGGAACAAACAAACCCTCCTGCAAGTGTCGTCTCACTTGGATCATAAGGGCAGAACCAAGGCCACATTGCTAAGGAGAAAGATGACACCAGGGGCTTTGGGAACAGGGTGAGAGCCCTGTATGCCACCCATTCCCCACTTCAGCAATAGCAACACTCACATTTCACACCCACAAGCCCTTGGAAAGTTCTCAGCCACAAAGAACAGCCCCAAGTAACTTGGATGCTAAAAGCAGCTCTTGCTCTGCTCAGCTTCTCCCACTCTGCTGTTACTTTATAGAAATGGACTTTGAGGAAGCTGGTGTGAGTCTTGGCCACTGAAGTCCTGTGTTAGAACAGCCAGGACCCCAGCAAATGCTTCCAGTGCCAGGTACCCAGTTTAGTTCTCACCTCATCAGATCAACCCCTCACAACCGGGGCTGCAGTGCCAATGGCTCACCATTGGTGACAGCTCCACATTGCAAAGCCGCTGCAGCCTGAGGGCACTGGGGACACTTACACAAGAGCCCCGTGACTTCCCCCCCAGCAAGGAACCTATGCCATGCTCATGGCCACCACCAGCCCCGCCAGCTCTGCCAGATGGTGCTCACAGCATGGGGCCAGCAGTACCTTTCTGGTGAGCCTGCGCTTGATCTCCCGCTTCTCAGCCTGACGGTCAGCTTCATTCTTCGCTGCCAAGGATAAAAACATAAACGATACATCCTCCCTGTAAGCATCAGAGGCTTTGAAAAGCACTTTCTGGACTTGAAACAAGGAGAGCGTTGAGCTACATCGGATTAGCTCCGTGCCCAAAAGCTTGCTGTAGTGTATCTGTGCTCAGTACAGGTAGAGAGCAGAGTCCAGCTCAACACCCCCTGACTGACAGTGGCAATATGGGTCCATCCACATCAGAACTGAGTCATTCTCTCCAGCCCTATGTTAATGGCTGTACTGTCAAAATGCAGCCAACCTACACTGCAGACTGCTCCCCACAAAGCTACTCTACTAATAGTTGAAAGAGAGTAACAGCACAGATAAATATTGTAAATGGAAACTTCCTGAACTGACATTTCCCTTTCCTCCAGATGTTTATTTAAAGCTTTTGCACAGCAAGGTATGGCCAAGAGAAACACCACAGCCTGAGCAATGAACTGCTGCTTTTTGGACCCTGCAATACAATGCTGTAATGTCTGGCCACAAATTCAAGCACAGCCCAAACAAAAACACCTTTCACAGTTCTGCTGGGTAACATCAGTCTTAACCAGTTCACAGGCTTTCCCCTGAGGTGTCAGGAACGGGACATGGAGACTTTCTAGAATGTGATGCTTTGAACTGTATTGCTCAATACCACTGCTAAGGTCTGAATTTAAGCTAGAACTGGTTTCTGATGGTATCAAAGCACTGGGGAACTGCTTTACTACAGCAACATAAAAGCACAATCCTCTATCACTGCCTTTCAAGCAGATTCCAGGTACACCTGGACTAAGATGTTAAAGGCAAACCTCTTTTATCCCTCAGGACCACTGGAGAAGCATTACTCACGCTGAAGTATGTTCCTCTGCTCCAGTTCCTCTGCTGTCGGTCTCTGACTTAGTCGCCTAAAGAGAAGCATGACAAGTGCATCATCAGTAGGGGATGAAGACCACAACTGCTTGGTTTTGGTGCACTGGAAAGCCTCTTCAGCCCCCTCATTCACCAGTGGAGATCACTGTTTCCCACTCAAACCCACAGGCACAGGTTTGGGAAGTGCCTCTGGAAAGCTCAGAGGAGAAGGCAGCGCAGCCTGGACCATCAGCAGCCCCAGCTTAATCTACCACCTAACATCAGCACTCAGCTTGCACCTACCCACATCTTTCTACACCATCTTATTTTATGACAGCGATGCTTCTGTAGTCCTCAAGATTCTCCTCTCCCAGTCCATCTAACCTCTGGAAAGTCAGGGGATATTGCTCAGCTCCAGAAGGAACTTCCAACTTCCCTAACTGAGGAGGAAGAGCCTCCCAGCCCTGATCCAGCAGCAGTGCCCAACCACCTGTCACATTCCAGCACAGGCTGCTTGGATAAAGCAACAGCTTTGTCCAATCCCACCCCCCACACAGCATGCCAACAGCTCAAACCAAACACCCTCCTCCATCCTTCATACCTGATCAGCGTCGTCCCAATCTGATGCCGAATTTCATTCCACTCTTCCTTGCTCTTCCGAGGGAAGACAATCTTCTCCTCCTGTGCTGTGGTTGTGTTCCCCAGCTTTATAGCCAGAGTGTCTTTCCTCTTCACTTTGTTAGCCAGCGTGCCTGTGGGGAGGAAGAGCAATGGGATGGGACTGAAGCCTGCAGTGCCTGAGCACAGCAATAGCAGCCATGTGCCCTCTCCCCTGAAGCTGGACTTTGCACACTCTGCACTCCAGAGCTCCAGAGCTGGTCACTGCCAGCATTCCTGCCTGATGCCCACATGCTCACCTGAAGGGGTGGGACAGTGCAAGCCATCTGCAACTGGAGGGGGTGCATCACAGCACATGAGCTGGTGACACAGGTTTGGCTCTAAAGCCTTTGAAAAAGTGAGGAAGGGGACATGTGGTGCATCATGAAACCCAGAGCATCTGCTTTGAAGCACTGTGAGAACGAGCTCTTTGATACCACATCTCAGTCCAGCAGATATGAGCTCAGCAGAGATAAAAAGGCAGCTGCAATGTCAAAGCCTTACTGTTATGGCTTTCATCTTCTTCCTCATCCTCATCATCTTTATACAGGATGGGCCCCTCCGAGTCAGAGTCGCTCATCCCTTCATCTCCTTCCTGCTCCTCTGGCAGAACCTGGGGTACCAGTTTGGGGATGACTGTGACAGATGGCACCTCTCCAATATATACACGAGAACCCAAATTCTGTTCCTCTTCCTGGTCATCTTCTTCCTCTTCCTCATCGTCTGGACTAACGAGAAGCACACTATTACATCTCGACATGCACCCAGAGATGCCACCCCAGGATCCTGCACCATTCCCTCTCTCCAAAGTGCAGGGAGAGGAAATGCAGAGGCAGGTCCTTTGGAGAACCAGACAGCCCCCTCACCCCCCAATCTTTGGGACTTGCAGGTTCAGCTCTGTTGTAACACAAGGCAGTTCTTCTTGTTTTGCAAAATAAAAGGCTAAGCAAGGCCACAAATGCTTGGAATCCAGGCCCTTGTTTTGTCTCGGTGCAATTAAAGAGAGGCCAGGCCCGGATTCCTGGCATCAGCCTGCGTTTGTGCTCTGGAACCCATTTCCCTTTGGGAGCAAAAAACTCCCAGGACAAAGGTTAATTCCATGGGGAAGATGCACTGGCCCCCAAGAGCCCGAAACACAGACTCCAACAGCCAAAATGGTTTCTACGCTGTTGCAAGAAACCAGAGAAGAAACCAGCCGTGCCCACAAGCCTCCTCACCATCACAGCCCCACAGAGCAGGGATGTGACGTGGGTCACCACCAGCGTGACCCCCATGCAGGATGATGCTTCCTGCCAGTACTCACACTTTCAGCATCTCGATGGTGACAGGCAGAGACCTCGTCCTGCCCAGGGTGCCATTGTCTTCTCCAAAGCCATCACTCTCAAAGAGCAGCGAGTGAGCCCTGTGTGAGCCCTCTGCGGGCGGGGTGACAGGCAGAGGGCTGGCCAGAGCCTGCTGGATCCGGATGTGCAGTGGGATTGGGGGCAGGCGAGGCAGCACGTGAGGGTCACCAAACCCTTGCTCTGCCGTCCTCTTCATTGCTTCCAAGGACCTGAACTCTTCAGGAGGAGGAGGAGGAGGAGGAGTCTCTTTGGGCAGGTCCAGGGAGCGTGGAGGGTCCAGCACAGGGGTGGAGGCAGGCAAGGGCATACGTGGAGGTTCAGGGGGGATGTGTGTGGGCAGTGGTGGTGAAGGGGATGGTGGTGGGTAGGCAGGGGTGACGTGCATCGGTGTCAGTGCAGGGCGGTTTGTTGTCACTGTCCTATCGCTCAGGGGCTTGGAGGTGACAGCTGCCTCTAGCATGGTGGTGGCAGGCAGGAGGCCTCTCTTCGGTGGGAGAGGAGGGGAAGGCTTGGACAAGCTTGTACCACTGTTCATTGCTTGAGAAAGCTCAGCTGCAAAGAAAAACCATAAAAGCCACTATATTTAACAGGGCATTTCCCAGACATCCTTCACCAGTGTGGAATAAGCACAGCAAAGCACTCAGAGCCTTGGTCCATACTGCAAAGGTCACACCAATCTGTAAGAAGGGCAAGAAGGAGGACCCGGGTAATTACAGACCGGTCAGCCTTACCTCCATCCCTGGAAAGATGATGGAACAACTTATTCTTGACTCCATCACTAGGCATATCAAGGATGAGGGGGTCATTAAGAACAGCCAACATGGTTTTATGAGGGGGAAGTCATGTATGACCAACCTTATAGCCTTCTATGAGGAAGTGACTAGGTGGAGGGATGATGGTAGAGCGGTAGATGTAGTTTTTCTTGATTTCAGTAAGGCATTTGATACTGTCTCCCACAGCATCCTCATAGATAAGCTAAAGAAGTGTGGGCTTGACGATCAAGTAGTGAGGTGGATCGAGAACCGGTTGAAAGGAAGAAGGCAGAGAGTTGCGGTCAATGGCGCAGAATCTAGCTGGAGGTCTGTGACTAGTGGAGTTCCTCAGGGGTCGGTGCTGGGACCGGTGCTGTTTAATATTTTCATCAATGACCTGGATGAGGGAACTGAGTGCACCCTCAGCAAGTTTGCTGATGACACAAAACTGGGAGGAGTGGCTGACACAGCAGAGGACTGTGCTGCCATTCAGCGAGACCTGGACAGGCTGGAGAGTTGGGCGGGGAGAAACTTGATGAAATTTAACAAGGGCAAGTGTAGAGTCTTGCATCTGGGGAAGAACAACCCCATGTACCAGTACAGGTTGGGGGTTGACCTGCTGGAAAGTAGCAAAGGGGAAAGGGACCAGGGGGTCCTGGTGGATAGGAGGATGACCATGAGCCAGCAATGTGCTCTTGTGGCCAAGAAGGCAAATGGCATCTTAGGGTGCATTAGAAAGGGAGTGGTTATTAGGTCAAGAGAGGTTCTCCTTCCCCTCTACTCAGCCTTGGTGAGGCCGCATCTGGAATATTGCGTCCAGTTCTGGGCCCCTCTGTTCAAGAAGGACAGGGAATTGCTTGAAGGAGTCCAGCGCAGAGCCACAAAGATGATTAAGGGAGTGGAACATCTCTCTTATGAGGAGAGGCTGAGGGAGCTGGGTCTCTTTAGCTTGGAGAAGAGGAGACTGAGGGGTGACCTCATCAATGTTTACAAATATGTAAAGGGTAGGTGTCAGGATGATGGAGCTAGGCTTTTTTCAGTGATATCCAGTGATAGGACAAGGGGCAATGGGTGTAAACTGGAGCATAGGAAGTTCCACGTTAACATCAGGAAGAACTTCTTTACTGTAAGAGTGACAGAGCACTGGAACAGGTTGCCCAGGGGGGTTGTGGAGTCTCCTACACTGGAGATATTCAAGGCCCGCCTGGACAAGTTCCTGTGTGATGTACTGTAGGTTACCCTGCTCTTGCAGGGGGGTTGGACTAGATGATCTTTTGAGGTCCCTTCCAACCCTTGGGATTCTGTGATTCTGCTTCTCTGCTAGAACACAGTGCCAGAAACAACCAGGTTGCAAGCCTCTAGTTTGTCCTTCCTGCAGCAAAGGTAAGACTTGGGAGAGGAGCCAGAAACAAGCCAGCTGGGAGGGGTCTGTGCATCCTGGTGCTTTTGAGAAGGAGAAAAAGCACCAGCCCTCAAGTGACAGCAGATGGAGCTCACCCAGACCAGCAAAGCTCCTCAGCCAAGGAATGCAGGTATGTAGGGCACTTTATGGCTATATTTACAGCATCAGTTTGCAAAGGAATGCGAGACAACCAGGACACCCCAGCCTCCAGTCATGTTAACAGCTCCCTTGCACATGAAACACTTTTTACTCAAAGGCCAAAGTCAGCAGGACTGCCGGCAGCAACGTGCTCTTCCCATTCCCATTCATCTGCCAGCCCCAGCCCAAGGACACCTTGCTGCCTGTTTCAGCGTGAGGTTTCTGCTCTACTCCCTCTGTACTCTGCTCCTTAAGCCCCAAGGAAATCTCTCTGCAACCGCAAACTTCCACACATACCCAAGAGAGTTTATCTAGTGTGTGATGGAGGACAGAGGGAGAAATGGAGACTGAGGGGTATCATGGAAGCTGCCTGCAGCAGGCAATCTCAAACACCCCTTGGCTCCTAGGGAAGTGACTCCAGTGAAGACTACTCTTGCTTTAGGAGTTTATAGCCTTCAACATTCCCCTGTCAGCAGCCTCTTGGGCTTGGAAAGGTTTTGCCCACCTGCTTGAAGAGGATTTCCTGCACATTTCACCTGTGATGGGCACACAGTGGTGAGGCCCCAGCACAGCGCTGGGAGGAGTCCGCAGTCTCAGACACCACAAGAGGGTGCTGCGAGCAGGGAGTGTGACCGAGATAAGGCTGCAGAGCTGCAGAGAGGTGGGTGCATTTTTGGGATGTTTGGCATTTTCAGACCTCCCCCTTGAAGATTAAGGGCAAGATTGTGCAAAACACCGAGTGCCCTCAGCTCTCATCCACTGCAGCCCAGAGGGACTCCAGTATCTCCTCAGCAGCACTTGAAGCCTGGCAGCACCAGGCTCGAGCCACCTTTGGGTAATCACAGGGACCAAGTAGCTGGTGGAAGGAAGAGACAGAAAAGGGCTCAGAGCATCCTCCCAGCCAGCCTGTCTCCCTTTGGTGTGATAAACCCAGTGCACCAGCTGGTACCACGTCTGGTGACGTGCCACCATGGCCAGATCCAGCACCTGGCACTAACAGTGGCTCCTGAAACCCTTCCATGGCACCAAGCACCAGGCTGCCACCAAGTCCCCAGCCAGCACCACTCGCTCTGCTTGCTTTTCCAAGCTGATGCTGATTAAATTCCCACTTCCCCAAAGTGTTTCCTGAGCCTTATTTTCAGCTACTGCATCAGGCACCAGAACTGCTCAGAGAATGAACATAAGGGAGCATCTTACCACTAGGGAACAAAGGGGCGATCTGCACATTGACAGTCCTCCCCTGCCTTAGGTTTTAATAGCAGCACTAAAATACACACATGTCCAAGTGAGAGCACACATCAAAGACCTGCAGAGAACTCACAAAGCCGATTCCACTGCTGCTGGTTATCCACAGCAGCAAAACAAAGCTTGCACAGCAACGACTGCACATGTGCTGTAGTTACAGCTCCATCCTGCCCCTCTCTGCAGCTGCATTCTCCTGCAGGAGACAAAAGAGGGGCTGGCTGCTCTCCTCTCCTCCCCTGCAGCCAAAGGTGCACTGAGCCCAGCCCTGTACTGCTGGGGAGAGGCAGAGGCTGGCTCCGAGTCTGATAGACTGCTGTCTCCAGCCTCAGTCTCTGTTCCACAAGTACCTCTGCAATGAGCAGCGGGGCATTTCAAATGCCATCTGTGCTGTGTGCAGGCAGCTTAAAGAAAACAAGCAGGTATTTCATGGAGGACTCAGGCATGGTCAGACTGATCGAGCTGGTCTGGCATACAGGAGTGTTCAACTCGGGATCAAGGTCACTTGCAAAACCGGCTAGAGCAAGAAGCTCCAAACACAACAGACACGCAGCTCATACTGAAAGGCTACTTCAGATAGGAACTTGCACACAACCTACTACTGCAACCCAAACCACACCTGGGAACGCCTCCAGTTTCTGTGATAACAGTGCAGACCTGACTGACCTCTGTCCCAGTCCATACATTGACAATCCAATCCAAAGATGAGGAGCTGGTCTGGGAAACATGAACTGGATGCAAGTTGTCTCATTTGCTTTCCATCTTTATGAAAAGATAAAGGCATTTCATTCTTTAAGGGGTAAGATTCAGCTCAAATCACAGTTGAGCTGATATACCCATAGGCCAGGATTTAAGGACAAGACTAACATGGCAATACCCTAACCACAGACCTTGACAAAGGAGTCTGAGTATAAGCAGGGAAGTTGGAATTACCCCTGCCAGCTCCTGGCCTCCAAGTGGAAACCACATGGCCCAGCAGTGATAGCCATAACAGCCATGGTTTGGCATGAAGTGGAGTTTTTGGTGGCTTTCTTGGGTGTATTTTGCAAAGAGCAGCTGAAAGCATCAATTCTCACTGACCACAGGCTCACAAAGCAGAAACCCCATCCACCGATCCACATCATCCTAAAAATCTTCCTTTACAAAGGGAAGAGACCCTCAGAGCAAGCACTGCAGAGGAGCTGTGGCTGCCCCATCCCTGGCAGTGCTCAAGGCCAGGCTGGACACAGGGGCCTGGAGCAAGCTGCTTCAGTGGAAGATGTCCCTGCCCGTGGCAGGGGTTGGAGCTGGAGGACCTTTAAGGACCCTTCCCACCCAAACCAGGCTGGGATTCAATGATCCCAGGGCACAAACACCAGGTTATGGATGCACTCACCTATTACTGAGTTGCTGTTTCTGTTGACAGGTTTGGGAGGGGGGACAGGCGGCTGTTTGGCAGGAGCTGTGCTGGTTGTGCTCATGGGAGCAGTAGTGTTGGCACTGGCAAGAGCAGGGGGCAGAGTCCTGGGGGCTGGGGATGGGGCAGCACTGGAATTGACTGTCTTTGCTGCAGCAGGGGCTGTGGTGGAGGAGGCAGGCACTGGATCCTTTGCCTGTGCTTCATTTGCCTCTTGGGATGTGGAGGGAGGTCTTTTGGGAGGAAGCAGAGGCTGCCTGGGAACATAGGGCTCCTGAGGTGGTTCCAGTTCGGGTCCAGAGTGGCTGCTGGAGGAGCCTGCAGAGTGAGACAGATTGGTTTAAGAGACTGGAGAGCCCAGAGACGGTGGGAAGAATCAAATGAGAGTTAAAACGGGTGTTGGGAGAATGTGAAGCAACTGATTTCACACACATCTGGTTTCTTACCCTGCCTGTTCTTTGGCTCCTCAGCTGGCACAGGCTTCCTAAGGTTGGATGGCTTTGTGGCCTCCTCCTCCTGGTTACAAAGCCCGGGACCACCGATTGGGACTGTGTGGCCATTCTTCAGTGCGGGTGCGTTCAGCTTGTCTGATTCTTCCCCATCTGCAAGGGGATGGGAGGGAAGAGAAGCAAACAGAAAGCACTCAGAAAGCAGGAGATGGAGGAGAGAACAGCTGAGCTGACTGAACCACCATCAGTCCAGGCCTTCAGTCTCTCTTCTGCAACAGCAACATGAGCCAGCTGAAGCTGAGAGCCCTTGATTGCATTCCACAAACCAAACAGTACAATATCGCATCCCATCAAGTGTTCTTCTTCTTCAGCAGCCTCTTAATCTACCACCTTGCTACTGCATTTAAGACCAGGATGCCTTTTCCATCTCCCCACCATTACAGAGCAGTCACAAATCCCCTGCTGCAATACAAATCCCAGCACTAGGCAAGTAATCTACTGGACGTGCAGGAACAGATTTTGAGGAAGCCTTAAAATTAGTTGAAGCATCTCTATTTCCCTTCCTCTCAGTTTTCCTTCTGGTGGTTTGCACTGAAAACCACTTTTTCCACCTCCGCTTTCCCACTTTGCATCATTCTTAGAAGAATGCTGAAGTTTGTATTAGGTCAAAACTGCCTCTGCGGTGTGCCTTTTGAGGGGCAATTCCACACTGCTCCAAGCCAAAGGCCATGCTGCCACCCAGAGAAATGGGCTGCCATTCCCCCACAGCTTCCTGCCTTCTGCCTTGTACCCACATCGCCCAACATGCAGCCAGGCCTGGCCAAGATGTTATTTTGGCAGAGTGGCCCCAACTCAGAGACATCAGAGATGACAGAAAAGGGGATGAGACTTCTTTGAGCAGGGCAAACTTAGCTGTGACTGACAACAGACCATAGAATAGCTTGGTGTTGGCTGGGTTGGAAGGGACCTTAAAGCTCCTCCAGCTCCAACCCCTGCCACGGGCAGGGACCCCTTCCACTGGAGCAGCTTGCTCCAAGCCCCTGTGTCCAACCTGGCCTTGAGCACTGCCAGGGATGGGGCAGCCACAGCTTCTGTGGGCACCCTGTGCCAGCGCCTCAGCACCCTCATGGGGAAGAGCTTCTGCCTAAGAGCCCATCTCAGTCTCCCCTCTGGCAGGTTAAAGCCATTCCCCTTGGCCTGTCCCTGCATGTCCTTGTATACCACAGAGAATCTTGTCTATAACTCCTTGAGGAAAGGCCCCTACCCAGGCAGCTCCGAAGTCATCAACTGGTTTCTTCTTCTAAGCCTGAGGCCTCTAGACCTGAGCTGTGAGGTCAGCACCTCTCCCATAGCAGTTAAAGAGTGTGAGCAGAACAAGCTGGAGATGCTGAGTGTGAGTGTGACAGAGGAGCTTAGCAGGACAAGACAAGGCAGCTGGAGCAGGACATGTAAAAGAGGAACAGGAGGGGAAGTGACACACGGAACACCCTCCCTGCTGGCAGCAGACAGGATGTTATCCAGCACAGGCATCACATTTTCTTCCCCTAACTGACTAGGGGCTGCCTTCCTTGCCAGTTACAGAAGTCAGACAAGGACAAGACAGACAGGAACCACATTAGCGAAGAGCCCTGAAATACGTCTCCCCAAAAGAGCGATTGCAATGGTGAGGCTTTGCCAAAGGAAGATCAGTGACACAGAACATAGACAGGAGAAGTTCATTTGCAGACTCACCCTGCTCAGGGTCTTCCAACAGAACCCCTCTTTTTACCAGCTCCTCTCTTGGCTTTCGCATAGAGATCTTTCGTTCTAAAACTGACAGTAAATTGAAAACAGGGTAAGCTGGAAGGTCGGGGAGAGCCTTTTCTAAAGGGATCCTCTGGAGGAAAGAAAAGGGCTTCAAATTGCCCTTTCCTTTCTCCATGGATTAAGAGGAGGGAGGAGGGACTGCACGTCCAGGCCTGCACTTCACACTCGATTGTGATGCTGGAGCAAAGCCTCCCTCCCCACAGCTGCCTGGGGAGGTTCCTTGCAAGGAAGGCATTTATTTGTCTGAAACTACCGCTCCATGGCAAGGTGTTTCTGCAGCGACTGCAGGTGCCAGCCCAGCACTCAAGCCACACTGCGGCTCCTCCATGTGTCAGGCACTCAGGCTTGTGACAGCAAGCCCTTCTCACCTGCTAGACGGCTGATGGCGGCTTTCCCAAGCAGAGAGAGGGGCTCCCACCCAGCCCCAATGACTCTACCTTCCGAGGTCTCCTTAAATTTGTCACTGCTTTTCTTTTTCCTCCACTTCCAGGGCTTAAAGATCTTGCCAAAGCTTGAGAACTTGCTTTTCCTCTTCGTAGGAGGTGTGGTGTCACCCGATTCCAAAACATCTACCCCCATGCTGGCATCGGTTGGGGTGTGATCCACCTCTTCAGCTGCACGGGAAAAAGGAAAGAGGTTACCTTTGTGCTGCAGACAGGAGCTGCTATCTCCCACCAGCACGCTGGGAAACGGGGGCACACGCTCATGCAAAGAAGGGAGCAGGACTCCATGCCTTCACGTAACCCATCAGCATTACACATTAGCACGGGGTGACGGGAGTGGGGTTTCCAATGTTAATGGTGCAAAGGGGAACTGCTAAGAGGCTTTCTAATGAAGCCAGGATTAGTTGAAGTTGGCAGTGTCGCAGCTTCGCCCCAGGAACACAAAGCACTTTGCTGCAGTTTCTCATCTTCAGCTGGAAGCAACTGGTGCTAGACACAAGTAATTACACAAACACAAATCCCTTCCAGGCTGCAGAGCCGACTCGCAGCACTGTCTCCACACACTGCAACTGCCAGCCCCATTCCAACTTCACCTCTGAGTTTTCCCCTCTATAAATAAGGCCAGCAAAGCTGGCCAAGAGCAACAACTACACAGGAAAGCAACACAATACAGGCCTGCGCTCCACCCACTGCACTCCAGGTCTCCGGAGATCAACACAAGGAGGACATGGAGGTGGAAGGGACACGCACCAAACCCAAGCAGCTTGATGCAACGACGAGAGCTCAGAAAGAACGAGCTTGTGAAGCAGAAGCAGAGCCCAAAGCACTGGGGGCTGTCAGTTCTGCCCTGATGGGACAGGATCAAACACAATCAGCAGAATCTAGCAATGCCTGCAAAGACATGTATCATGTATTAACCTAAGCGAAGCCCTTCTTCATGGGCTTAAGTTTACAGAGCAAGAATCCTTTGGGATCAGCACCACCGAAGCCAGGAGCAACCAAGCTGTGCAGCAGAACTCCATGGAAACAGGGTCTATAGGGAACAGAGCCTGGAGGCTTCCTCCAGCCCCATGCTGCAGTGCTGCCAAACACCCCGACACAAACTGCACTTGTGCAGCTTCGGGTTTCGAGCCTCCAAGTCAAGGGTTGTGGAGTTTTCAGGCCTCCTGGGATCACAGGAGACCTCTCAGTCAACTTCAGACAAGCCTGTATGACACGCCTTGCAGAACAGACAATACCCCACAGGCACTGTGGGAAGTTGAGCCAAGAATCCCATCTCCTGAGGCTAAAAGATTGGGAAGGGAATTTTAGGGGAAAGCCATTCTGCACATAGGACAAAGAGGTAATGAGGTATCTGTTACATAGCTTACAAATAGCCACCAAGGATACAAACCCAGATGGGGAAAAGACCCACAGATTCCTGTCAAGAGGAGGAGGAGCAGGGAAAGCCAGGAAAGGATGAGTTGTTTGATGGAGGTCTACCTGCAGACCCCAGTTTCTCAGTCTGAACTCGAATGAAATGGAACATCACTGAATAAGAGAGAAGACCATGGCAGCAGCACAATGGAAACAAGGAGGATCTAGATCACATGTGAGAAGCACAGCCTTTAACCAAATGATGGAGGAAGAGGAAAGGCAGTGCAGAATTCCTTTACCAAGAGGCAAGGATGTACCACTGTGCCCATCAGCAGGAAAAGAGGCTAATTGTTCAGCCTATACCTTAATAGGTCATTAATACTATACTTACTAGGGATATTAGCCTATACGCAGTTTCAGCCTATGCCTTAACTGCACAACCCCTCCTTCCAGCTCAGGATGGGTTTCTCATCTCTCACTTGCAGGACTCCAGGTTTGGTGGAGGTTGATGGGGGTTTTCTGTTCTGGATGCTTACAGGTACTTTCTACAGAGCCTAGAACATGAGCCCTGGAGCTGTACACATCATTTCCAAAGCAGTGTTCACTCTGCTCAATAAAGCATTCCCAAAGCAACAGGGCAGGCAGGACCACTCGCCAAGCACTGAATGAGTCCCAAAGCACTTCCCTCACCTTTCCATGGAGCCGTGACAGTGCTGGAAGCACTCAGAGCAAGCTCCCTTCCCCGACTTGCTCTCAGGAATGTGCTTTCTGCCACCCAAGGTGTCAAAGGGCTGCACACTAAGCAAAGTTAGTTATTAAAAGAAAACTCAAGCATTGGGTCCTCGGTTAATGAACGGAGCCATCAGCTCATAGGCTCGTGCTGTGCATCAGGGCTTGTCCAACATGAGAACACTTGGTTTTGCTGGTATAGTCATTTCTACGTCTAAAACCAGCCACACAAGAGACAAGCACACCACATATCGCTCTGCAGCACAAACCCACAATCCGGATCATCTTCACCATCCCTTCTGTTAGTAAAGGGTGTGAACAGCCACTGAGCAACAGTGGGAGAAGCTGTGGCTGCCCCATCCCTGGCAGTGCTCAAGGCCAGGTTGGACACAGGGGCCTGGAGCAAGCTGCTTCAGTGGAAGATGTCCCTGCCCGTGGCAGGGGCTGGAGCTGGAGGAGGTTTAAGGTCCCTTCAACCCAAACCACTCTGGGACTCGATCATTCCACGAAAGCCATTTCCCTCCTCGCAACAAAATGGGATTCATTCTGTCCAGCTCTGCAGCATGGGAGAGCCTGTAATGCCCTTCCACAGCACTCTTTCTTTTACCATCTGGAATACCACATGGACATAGACATTTAAAACAGTCTGTTCTGATGCAATGATGAATTACATTTAGTGCTCATCGGTGGGTGAAGCAGCAGCTGAAGGTGCTTCACTGATCTGGATTTTAAACCACCTCATTGTTCCACGATTGTTCACATTGGAGAGTGCTCCTACTCCCTGGAAAAGGGCCTCCCCTTCCATTCCCAGTACATTTCCAGCTCCAATTTCTATGCCACGGTGCAGAGAGGACATTTCTTGTCCAAGCTGCAAAGGGACCCTCGCCGAGGTGGATCTCCGTGCCTCCTTGTTCTGCTCTACAAGGTACAGGATGGGCTTTAGGCTGCTTTGCATTGCAAGCAGAGACTCTTCCTTTTCCAAGGCATGCACTGGGAAATGAGGAAGGAACCACAGCACAGTGCTCGGGGAAAGAAATGGGACAAGAAAAGAAGAACTGGGCTTCAAGGGAAGGGTGAGAGGCATCAGGAAGCTGATGCCCTCACCCGGTCCCTGCGCAGCACCAGGGCTGTCTACCTGCATGGCAAGTCTATACCCACCTTCACTGAGGTGCCAGGCAGGAAAACCCATTTCAAACTTATGATAAAGGTTAAATGAGGTCTTCTCAGAGAAGAGAAACCGTTTAAGTGGAAGAAGGTCACTTCATCCATGGTCACACCATGGTCCAAAGGGGGAAAAGCCATCACATGAGCAATAGTTAAGCCCCCTTCTGTACAGCAGCATATTACCAGCCTAGAAAAAGGCAGAGCAGAGACTTTGGATACCAATATAAGAGACAAAAACTACTTCTTTCATTAAGGATCCTCTCTCATAGGGAAGATACCTGCAACAGTCCATGAAACCAGCTGCATCTAGCATAGGTCACTGCAGAATTAGTCCTGGTATATTTCTTAAGTCTGGGCCACACACCATCAAAAGCCAACACGGCTTTGGAGCTTTATTGTAAGTGGCACACCATTTCATAAGCTGAACAATGACTTCAAGAGCCAAGTGAGAGACCCTAACAAAGCATCAAAGAGTTGCATCCCAGATGCTGACAATTCATATTATATTGCTATATGCCTGGGAGGGAAACTACTGATTCCCAGTGTTCCTGGAGGAAATGCACAATCCTTTCAGGATGAAGGGTCAGTGTGCCCCAGGCCAGGGCTGCAGACTGAAGCTGTTGGAAGACTTGGGAACATGCTGCTTTTCTCCCTGAAATCTCTCTGCAGACATCCAAGAGTTGCTGGAGCAGACTTGGCCTCCAGAAGAGGCATCTCCCCACAAATGGTGCTACAGCTTGCTCCAGCCCTTTTCAGAGATGTGAGACCTCTTAATTTCTATCTTCAGCAAGAGACATCCTCACAAAGGAAATGAGAAATGAGCAGGATTTGGCTTTGTAACCAGACTTGCACAGAGCTTAGGCCAGATTCTTTCTAGCTGCAAATCATAGTTCACCCAGAACTTGAGCTATCCCTTATCGTAGTAGCTACTCCAGGATTCCCACAAATCCCAGGAGTTTCTGTCCATGAGGAGCTCACTGGGCAGCTGTCTTACACTCATCACCTCAAGGCTCATATCCAGACACAACTGCAGCAATGCTATGGGGTAAAAGGCAACGTAAATGCTTAGCTGAGGGCTAAAGAGCACTCAAATTGGGCACACCAGTGCCAAAACAGTAACACTTCTGCTTAATCCTTTATTAGATATCCTCATATATCCTAAGTTACACACGCTCCAAAGTTCTGCTATCACACAAGCCCAGAAGGTGCAGTAGGAAGTTGAGAACGCGGCTGCTCATCACCCACAGAGCATCACCCCACCTTCAGAAGCACCTTCTGCAGTACAGCCTGGACCTAAGGCTACAGCAGGACCAACTGAGCCTGTGCTGGCTGACATGGGACTGCAACAACCCTCCATTGCCAAAACAGTGGTGATGCACAGGCTGATTCCATTCCCCCCTCCGGCTTTGTTGTGCTGGGCAGAGCAATTAAGAATCAAAAAACTCCAACTCACAAAGACTCTTTTTAAGGGCTGTTAAGGTTAAAGCATCCAAAATAAAGCACTTGAGGTAAATGTTTCTAAGCTTCTTGTAACAGCTTTAACATGTGCACTTCCTGAGCGGTCCAGGAGAGATGTGAATCCTGACCTTAAAGCAGTGAAAGGTTGCGCTCACCAAACAGCCTCCGATAGCCCCAGCCCTCACCTTCCCTGTTTTGCAGGTTTCCAATCACCACAGAGCATCCTGCCAAAGTCAAGTCAAGAATCATCTCCTCAAGTTCACAATTTACTCGGTAGAAACTCTACAAGCTGTGCCTTGAGGAAAGACTTCAGCCAGCAAAGGAGCAGTTGAGAAAGAGCAGCTCTGATGGTCTCCAGCAAATGACAATGTCCCCCCTCTGAAAGTCACCACCATCGCCAGTGCTCTCCATGTGCTAACAGCCAGTGTTCCTCTCCAAATCAGACAATTCCACTTTACAGATGAGGGTCAGCACCTCAGCCCAGACAGCACAATGCTATGAGATAAAAGGGAAAAAGTGAAGTCCCCTCTTCTAGTCAGTGCATCCCAGTCCCAGTGTTGGGAAGAGCATCTGAGACAGAGACCTGGAAATAACAGCCCTCCGCAGTGTTCTGGTGGTAGCGCTGCTCCAAGGATGTAAAGCAAGGCTGTGTTTGCTACAGCCTGGCAGTTACTCAGGCACCTTGCAGAGCAAAGAGAGAAAACAAGCAGGAAGATGACTACAAGCCCCTTCTCTCCCCAGAGCTACTGTTGCTGCCCAAAAAGCTGGGTGGTAGTACACACAAGGAGGCAATTCCACGCAGCTTTGGTCTGGGAACGCTACCAGGGCTGGTTCCTGCCCCACTCAGGGGACTTTTACCACCATCCAAGCACTTTGCAAAGCTGATGTCCTCTGCAAGACAGAGCCTATCCCTAAACCCAGCAGCTCAGAGCCTGCCTGAAGATCAGAACATGTTGCACAGTGACTGCATGTGACATGAGTAAGAGAAAGGAAGGAAATGGGAGTTATTGCTCTCTTCCCAGCTCCCAAGCCGGGCGCAGGTTACACAAGCCCCACATTCCACTCCTCCCAACTCCTCCGTTTCACCTGCAATCCCGCCGCAGCCCCGCAGCTCCCTCCATGTCTCCCTTGCCCTCCATTACTCACCAAAGGCAGCTGGATTGACCGGTCTCGAGAAGTGCGGCTGCCCCATGAGCTCCTTTCCTAAGCGGCTCCCCAGGAGGAGGCGGGAGGAAGAGAGGAGGAAAAAGTCTACCCTGAGAGAGCACTCGAGTCCTTTAAAGTGATAAATCCACACTTTGGGCTAGGAAAGAGCGAGGCTGCTGCCAACTCTCAGGCAACGGTGGCCAGTGGTTGAGCGCTGGTCCTGTTCTCCCCATAGCCCATGGCCGGGCACTTGATTCTCATAAATAGGCGCCCGTGCCAGCTCCCTTCTCGCAGGAATGCCTGTCATTCCAGAGCCGAGCTGGCTAGGGCTGAAGCTCAGGAAGGGGAGGAGACAACCAGCCACGCTCCAGCCACTTAGCTGCATAATCCAAATCATCAACACCCCTCGCTCCTGCCTCGCAGCAACTTCAGCAAGAAGAGAGAAAAGCTGAGAGTGGGGAGAGGGAGACCGCTGGGATTTGCTCAAGGAAGGGCTTGGAGAAGCCAGGCACGCCAATACATGGAGGGCTTTCACCTCCCAACCGGGGTAAGGAGGGGAATTGTGTACCTGAGCCTGCAAAATACACTAAGCCAGGAGGTCATGAATGAGAACGCGTGGTGCTCTAACCGTTGTAGAGCCTGAGTAAAGGGCATTATAAAGAGTGCCTGAGCTGATATGCATCTAGCCAGAGGTATAATGAAAATACAATTTCAAAGCAATTCCTCTCTTCCCTGGAGTTACCAGGAAGAAGGTAGGAGCAGGGATGTAAATGTAAATCTCATCTGATTTACATTCAAACAGCAGAAGAGTTTATCTTATATGTGTGTGTGTGTGTGTGTGTGTGTGTGTGTCAGCTCCCGCTGGTTAAGGTAACAAATACCCCCTCACCATCTGCATCACAATAACAAAGACCTCCAGAGCTTCAATACATCCACTTAGATTCTTTTCTATCAAGTTCTGTGTTAGGAATTCTGACCCTACAGGTCATTCCCAACGCCTCTAACACCACACACAGAGAAATGGGAAAACTTTTTAACATCCAGAAGCTCTATCTTAACTGGGGGAGGGAAGGAAAACCAATTTTCAGCTGCAGCATCCCACCAGTGACTACTCAGGAACCTGAGCCCACCCAGCACATCCAGGTTTGCTCTCTCCCACTTAGGACAAAGCAGTTTTAAACACATCCAGGGATGGGGCAGCCACAGCTTCTCTGTTCAACCCATTCCAGTGTCCCAGCACCCTCACAGGGAAGAATTTTATCCTAAACCCCTCATCTAAACCCATTCCAAACCACAGTCATAAAACCACAGGAGGAAGCAGTAAAGATCCAAGAGGAAGCGGGACATCTCCGCGCCTTCTCCGCCTCCACCAGCACCCGCTTTCCTCATCCCCATGGAAAGCAAGAGCCCAGTGGCAGGAGCAGGTGGAGGAACAAGAGATGAGCAGACACGAGGAGGTGGAGGGGCAAATAGCACTGCCCTCCCTCGCACAACACGTATGGACATTCTTGAGAGCGTTGCTCTTCTTGGCCACCCACCACCAGCCATGGCTCTGCTCGGAAGAGGAGCCTGTTTCTGCCTGTGGTCAGCCACAGCAGTGAGTCTTCTAAGTACTCCTGACTTTCATTGTGGGCAATTAACACCCTGACACAGGCGTGCTCCACCTCATTGAAGACTCTTTTGCTTTGGAACAAAGGAAAAGCCATTTTAAAGCCACTGAAGTGTGCTGCCATCTGGCAAAGGCACACAAAGTTGGGAGATAGAGGCTGGGCAACTTCTCCAAGTCTGTAAATCAGCTGTCCAGCTTGGAAAGAGGTCTGGAAAAGTATCCCTGCATCTGGGAATGCTGCAGAATGCTAAACACTGCATCTAGGCTTCCCTTACTGCCAAGGAGATTAAAGCCATTGCATTTGATACTGCATTGGCTGTGAATGAAGAGTGTGCAAGCTCAAGGAAGAGATGCCACACGGCAGGTTGTTAAAACCCAACAGCACAGTCACATGCCTTGATTCCTTATTTCTACCCAAGTAAAACATGAAACATCAGCTTAAGTTTACAATCATCACAACGAGGACTCCTTCCAAGGTGGACTCCTGGGCCAGAAAAAAACACAGAACCCCAGCCTGGTTTGGGTGGGAAGGGACCTTAAAGCTCCTCCAGCTCCAACCCCTGCCACAGGCAGGGACCCCTTCCACTGGAGCAGCTTGCTCCAAGCCCCTGTGTCCAACCTGGCCTTGAGCACTGCCAGGGATGGGGCAGCCACAGCTTCTCTGGGCACCCTGTGCCAGCGCCTCAGCACCCTCACAGGGAAGAGCTTCTGCCTAAGAGCTCATCTCAGTCTCCCCTCTGGCAGGTTAAAGCCATTCCCCTTGGCCTGTCCATATGGGTATCTAGGATAAGGGAAAAATCCACATTTCAGCCAGGACAAGTAACAAGTGTCCAAAATTCCCATAAGGCCATCTAACTTAGCTGCACAGCAACCAGAGCAGTGCCTTTACTTCTTAGGGACATGTGAAGCTCTTTATGAGGAGGAGCTTGGAATAGCACAGAGCTTTCTAAAGGAAGGCAATATTCCCTTTAACATTTGCTTCTAAAAAGAAAATAATCCCAGTTATCCATGAAAATCTTACAGGATTTCAGGAGTCAGATGGCTGAAAGGAAACAAGATGACTGGTTATGGGCAGTAAACGCCCAAGAGTGGGGTACATCGCTTTCAAGTTTCACTTCCTCTCCATCCAGCCCAGCATCCCATTAAAAGCTTGTCATTCCCATGTTAATAGTCTGTTTACACGCATTGTAAAAGGAACTCTTCTAGATTGTTTCACTTTAAAATCTAATGAAGCCCATAATAAGCACAGATATTAGCTCCTCTAATGAAGACACTGTTGTTCACATTTCAGTGCACACCGACGTGAAACACCACATTCATCCACCGTGACTCAGACATTTACGTCCCATGATTCAGCCACAGGAACATGAAAAAGGACTCCTCCATTTCCCCATCCGTGCACTTGGAGCTGTCTGTTTGAAACCAGCATTCAGGGCGTTTTCCTGCAGAGCCCATCAGCAGGAGTCAACAGGAGCAGCAGGATGTTCCAGGCACTTTCCTCGCTGGAGATGTGCCCACCTGAAGCACCAGCATGTGTCCATCTCACCAGGAAGGTGTTTCACCACAATGCTGGCTAGCAATCCTCAGCAGCTTTGGCAGAGCATGTAGAATATGAAATAGAGAGATATTATAGACACATAACAGCTCTGGCTACCTACACAAATGATCATTCCTGGGCTCTGCTCCCAGCCAGAGCATGTGGAAGACTTATTTTATTAAGTACAAGAGCAGACCAAGGGGAAGCAAGCAGGTCGGAAGGCGGGCAGTCAAAATGAAAGGTCACAAGCCAACCCAGCATGACGCTCTTCCTTTCTCTTCTCCTCACATGGTGTTCCAAGCCAACAGTTAGGGTGGAAATGGAAGACGGTTTATTTAGAAGGCAGCTGGCATCGCATTGTTTAGGTTCTGGACACTGATGGAATAGCGCTGGGTGGGATGAGACAGAGGAGTGAGGTAACCACTCCTAAGCCACATGATTTCCTCCGTGCTTCCTGTGACATTTCCAACAGGGAAACTCCTATTTCCCAGAGCATTCCAGTCCCCTTGTTCCCACCAATGAGCACAGCAATAGCAGCTGCTCAGCCTCAGAAAGCAAAGGGGAGTGGATCTAGCACATCAGGGACTGTCTTGGTGCCACCATGTACATGCTGGGAGTGGAGAAGGTGAGCAGCCCATGTCCTGTAGCAGCCCAGATGTTGACTGGGATGGAGCACAGCTGGAGGAAGAGCATTGCTCTGGATTGCTCAGCAGCCTCTGCCACTGAGCTGAGAGCATGTTCAGCCTCACATTTAAGAAGGAATTGCTCCATTGTCACAAGGAACAGGCTAAAGAGACTTGTGTAGGTCTTGGGGACAAGAGAAGTTTAAGGCCAAACTATCCAGCAGAGGAAGTGCAACTTTCAGTGAGAGCATGGTTTAGCCAGTACGGAAACCGTATCATCTTCAATGCCTCTGTAATGACAACATGTGCCAAGTATTTGCTTGCTTACTGCTGAGGGAATGCTAAGGAATGGAATCCTGACAAAATTAAAGATTTCAGTCCCAACTTGGCTCCCTTGATCACGGTGGTGATTCATGGCTATGCCATCTTGAGGCCAGGGAATCTCCAAAGCTGACAAACTACTTGTTGAAGCACCTTGAAGCAGCATGAAAAGCAGCACAGCACTGGTCAGAAGCCAAAGGAAGCTCAGATACAGGACACGTTCCAGCAAAGCATCAGCATATTCCCAACAGCGAAGCACTCGGAGGCAGGATCCCCATCTGCCACTTCCAGCTATATTATTTGGGAGCACATTAAGCAAAAGCACAGAGAAGAAAATTACATTCATGATTCCATTGTTTAGGGAAGAAACAGGCCTGGCATTGAGTTTAACTCTTGTTTAACCCTCTCCCACAGCAAAAGCTAAGATACTCAGAGAAGAACCCATAAAACTGACATCTCCTCAGCTTCCCATTGCAAAACAGTGGAGATAAAGGACAAAACAGAGCTTCAGCACAAATCAAAGGTATATCCCTCTCCTATATCACTACCTAGCGCATGCTTTTAGGACTGGCATAGCACAAGGATATGGTGCTGCTCCTGAGTGAATGGCTGCAGTACAGACTAGACAGACATATGCTCCATGTAAACTACCTTCCTGGACAAGCCTAACCCACACAAGACTTCACAGCTTTGTACAGACATTATACGGGCACAACTGCATCCTTTGGCAGAGGTAAGTCCATCTATGTCACCTATCAAACTGATGGGACAGACTTCGTTAAGCACCACACTGGAGACTGTAAATTAACAGCAAGACTAAGTAAATATTAAACCTCTAAAATAAAATTAACTGGAAATTAACCCTCAGAGGTACTACCTTATTTAAGTCTAGGAGCTAGTGTGAAATTTGTAGGCCAAGGCCTACAGGCTAACAGCCCTGCTCTGATTCATTCAGAGATTCAGCATCCCCTATTTCTCTTCCTACCGCTAATCCTCCAAGATGCTGAAGCTGGAAGCCTCTCTGCCCACATGCAGGCTGAAAAGAAAGGCAAAGATTTCACTGTCAAAGTCTTGTTTCCTCTTTTTAACACGTCAAAAACATCCCAGCGAGTGCACTTGGCTCTTCCTATCTGAAGATGGAACCACAGCAAAGCAGTTTGGTGTTCCCTCTGCCACTCGTTGCAGGCAAAGAATCCCCATTATCCTTCACCACCTCGAGCTCTTCAGGCTGAAGTTGCATTTCTTCCCCAACTTGGTGCACAAAGGCAGGCAGTGCCAGGGCATCCCACCAGCCTGCCCTCGCTTGGCTCTGCCCCGGGAGCCATACAAAAGCGCCTTGGTTTAGCATCTGGGGAACACCCAACTGCCCAGCGCACCTGCTCCACTTCCATTCTTGACCAGGCTAGAAGCTCCTTGTTCACATGCGAGGCACAACCTCAGCTTCTGCTCATCCTGAGCTGATAGATTTGGAAGAGAAGCCCAAATTCCCTGCCACAGATCAGAAATGGAACGCAACAGCAGATAGGTTTGGCTGAAGGCACTGAAACGCAGCCAGAAAACCCCTTTTTGCACCCGTGCAACTGTAAAACTCACCTAAAATTTGGCATTTGAAAGAACAACTTTAGATTCACACATACAAGCAGCAGGTTTCAAAGCTTCCTTTCAACCACGCTATGTTTTTACAAGGCATTTCTACCCGAGTGAATCTAACAAACAGGTAATTACAGGTTTGACCTCCTTCTCTTGCACAAATATGCCTTTTGAAACAATGTGGATAAGTATTTGCCCAATACCCGAAGACAACTCCAAGAGGAAACATTCCAGTTTATCAACTTTGTGATTCATGTTGATACAAGCCTTATTCTCTATTTAAGGAACAAGATAACACTTAGGAACTTCATCAAGCCAAATATGTTTCATAGATCTATCATGGACCATCCTAAAGTGGCCGATCCAGACCACAGTCACACCCAGACCAGAGCCATCAGCAAGACAGTGAGAGAACCTCAACTCTCCAAACATTTACGATTGCTCAACCATTGAGGTGTCTCCAAGCAGCAGCAAGGCTTAAGATTGAAACACAACGAGTAAAAGATTGTTACCAGCATGATTAAAGTGATGGCTTTGGGTTGTGAATCATCCCCTTCCTTACCACTTGTTGTGAAGGGAATTACGGAGGCCCAAAGGAGCTGCCCTAAGCCCCTCAAGTTCCTCCTGAAATCCCAACCCCTGCCCTGCTGCTCCTCCCATTTTCTACCAGCACTAAAAGCTCTTGTGAGAACCACGAGCACCAGGAGTCATCCCACAGAACAAGGCACAGAAAGCAGACGTGACAATCACAAACAGATACAAGACATCCCAAGACAGGGACAGATCCACACACTGGGTCCCCAAAGCCAAATGCTGTTTACACGTCAAGTTGACTCACCCAAGCTGCAGAGACAATGCCATGGCAATTGTTTACAGTGTCAAGGCCATGTCATATAATGAAAGGAAACATGAAGAGATGAGATAACACCAACAGTTCAGGAGGCACAACTTATTGGAACCTTGCAAGAAGCTGTTTCTCCCCGAGCTGCTCTTCTTGCAGATGTGACCCTCCACACATTCCCAGAATCCTCATTGTCGTGGTTTAAGCCAGGAAGAGGTCTGACTGCAGCCCAGCATGGACTCTGCAGTCCATCAGGACCAGCTTTGAAGCCTCCAGCTCAGATGCCAACAGCCGTATGCTTGTAATGGCCATGGACTCTGCAAGGGCAGCTACTCAAATAGTTACTCACCTTCTTGGACACATTTGACAGTGGAAGAGCTATAGCACACTACTATTGCAAGTATGCGAGCTAACAAGCTTACAGCCAAGCCAGGAAGGGTTATGTGAGCTGCAGTTCTACCTCCACTTGCAATGCAGATAACCCACAGTGGGCTAGACACAACTCCTGCCCAGAGCAGCCTTTGTAAGTCTCACACCTACATTAAACACCTGGAGATAGCAGCTTAGATCAAAGAATCATGTAGATTAGGGGGCTCCATGCGATATCCCATGGCTCCATGAGGTTACAACGTACACTTCCCAATGCTCAATGCTGTTGATGAAGGAGAAAGATCTTAGAGGCAAGTATCAGTACAAACTCCCCACCTTGGCATCCACCAAAGAGTTCCTGCCTCAAGATCAGGATGCAAGAGTAAGTGGCACCAAAACTAGGGTTAAGAGGTTTACAGCTTGCAGGAAGAACAAGCAAGAGGGGTCCGCTTCTATGAAATCATAGCATCATGGAATGGTTTGGGCTGGAAGGGACCTTAAAGCTCATCCAGCCCCAACCCCTGCCACGGGCAGGGACCCCCTCCACTGAAGCAGCTTGCTCCAAGACCCTGTGTCCAACCTGGCCTTGAGCACTGCCAGGGATGGGGCAGCCACAGCTTGTTTGGAATGAAGTGATCTGAATTAGCATCACAGGGGTCTGTCATCAGATGTTCAGAGGTGCACAAATAAAGAGCCATGGTTCCTGTAAGCATATTCTTCAAGCAGTAGTTACAGTAAGGATACGTTAGAGCAACCACGGGTGCACCAAATGTAAGGGGTGTAAACATGAACATCAGACTGTTTCCCCATGCACTTGAGGTCTGAGCTGGGGAGTTCACTCTTGTGCTGGATTCCCATCTGAAAAAGGTTCCACAGGCAATCCCAGGGCTTCCCCCAAGGTCCCTGCAATGACAAGCTACACCCCCACCATCTAAACTCATTACCTTATCACCAGCAGGGCTAGCTGAACACTGCTTTCTGGCCGTAACTGCACAACTGAAGTCACTGTGTTCTGCTGCTGCAGCCATGGACATGACCTGGCTTGGCAGCGATGATGCTGCTGTTCCAGCTCATGGCAATCCCGGTGTAGAAGTCAGGCCACTAAAACTTGGAGGTCTGGGGGCTCAACGGGAAAGCAACCCCATCTGTAATGAACGCTGGGGTGACTGAACACACCTTACAGCTTTTTGTAACGTGTAGCACACGTTACACATGACTGAACACACGTTACAGCTTTTCTCCCTCCTCCCTCCATGAGCGGTTTGGTTCTTGTGTTTTCCTGCCATGGGCTACCTTGTAAATTATCAGACTGCTTAAAAACCAACTCAAGATAATCCTTTTGTAAACCCCACCACCTACTTTGGTTTAGAACAATTGCTACAGGCTGCAAAATGAGCCTTTCAAACCAGAACGGACTCCGCTCTGCAAAGATGACGGCCTGGGAACAGCGTCCAGCACAGGAACTCACTCAACTGCAGACTCATGATGCCAGGAAGGCATGACGAAGGGAAGTCTCCTTTTATACTTGTCCTTGTTCTCCAGTTCTTTTCCTAAATGTTTATTTAGGGATAGGCTCAAGGGATCTCTGCTGTGGAGGAGTGAATGGCTTCGTAAGGCAACAGGGTGTTCGGTATCAAGCTCATTGAACACAAACCCAGCACCGCTGGAAAAGTGGTGCTCCCAAAATTAACTCCTGCAAGACTGATCAATGCTTGATCCCGAGCAGGAAAGGAAGGAAAAAGCCTTGAACAGATAGATAGGGAGTGTCAAGGGTGCCAGACTGACTACTATAATCCCATTATAGAGTTATCCTGAGCAAGCAGTTTGCTCAATACGGGAGAGATAACAGGATTAACTTCATGTTCAACATCATTTCAGCCTCCTAATTGCAGAATCACTCCTAAGGCCCTCATGTCATTGCTTCAATAGGGGATTCCCAGCACCCCCCACCAGCCCCAGCTTTGAAAGCCCCTTCATTAGTGTCAGCATCTTCAGTTAATTACTCGGATTTTCCTTTCCTCCCCAAAGCAAAGTGTAACTTAACCCTTGCATGGAATGCTTGAGCCAAATAAACCTTCCCTCCAGGAAGGGACCATGCTTACTTCCCGAATCACTGCTAATGTCTCCAAGATTTCATGTGAAGATCAAAGAGCTGAGGGGGAAATTCAACATTATGGTTGAATCTCAGCACAAATCATCCCAGAGGCTGCTTCTGGTTCTCTCAATGACCAAGGGTCAGCCTCAGACATCCGCTTTCCAGGGATGGGGAGAGGATGTTGATGGTAGTACCCCAGCCTGCTTTGTGTTGAAGGGTAGTACCTGGAGGTACTGGTCTGCAGCAGCAACATATGGAGGGTGGCCATCCTGATGGCACTGGCTCAGCTCTTTACCTAAGAAACTCTTTGAACCCAGTGTATCTGGGTTGATAGTCACAAATTCAGGCTGCCTGATAGCTGAGATGGACTGACACTGCCGGATGCCCAAGGGTGTCGAGCTCATTTATGCTCAACCAGTGGCCTCACCTCTTCTCACCTGTACCAGAAATACAGTGGTGCCTAGCCCTTCCTAAGCTGTCCAAGCCCAGCAATCACAGAACCCCAGCCTGGTCTGGGTTGGAAGGGACCTTAAAGCTCCTCCAGCTCCAACCCCTGCCACGGGCAGGGACCCCTTCCACTGGAGCAGCTTGCTCCAAGCCTCTGTGTCCAACCTGGCCTTGAGCACTGCCAGGGATGGGGCAGCCACAGCTTCTCTGGGCACCCTGTGCCAGCGCCTCAGCACCCTCACAGGGAAGAGCTTCTGCCTAAGAGCTCATCTCAGTGTCCCCTTGGGCAGGTTCAAGCCATTCCCCTTGGCCTGTCCCTACAGGCCCTTGTCCCAAGCCCCTCTCCAGGTTTCCTGCAGCCCCTTTAGGCACTGGAGCTGCTCTCAGGTCTCCCCGTAAGGAGCCTTCTCTTGTCCAGGCTGAACCAGCCCAGCTCTCTCTGTGTCTCTATAGGAGGACAGAGAACAGAGCTACCAGCAGACCCATGCAGCAAGGATCACCACCGAGGTATTTCCCTTGCCAAGCCTTGACTCACCATACACTCACCCTGGAAATGAGTCCCTGACTGCAGCCGTGCTGGGGGAGTAAAGGGAAAATAGGCAAAGCAAACAGCACACAGCCTGTGGGAGAACCACAGGAACCGCGCTGTGTTTGTCTACGGGATTCTTGTACGGAAAGTTATTAAATCCCAGCTTTTCGGGCACAGGCGGAGACACTACCCCCTTAAGACCACCCTTATTATTAGCCCCTAACCTGATGCAACTGCAGCACAACACCAAGTCTCCCTCACTGCCAGCACCCTGCAGTGACCCGACAGCCACAGCCACTGCCTGCCCCCCCCCCCCGGAATGAGGGGGGGACCCCAGTGCCCTGCTCTTGCAGGGGGGAGCCCTACCGAACCGCAGCCATGGCAGCGGCACTGGGTTAAGGGAGACGGGTCCCCCCCGATCCCCACATCCCGGCGCTCCCCGGTCCACACCGCCCTCTGGCGGCCATAGCGCGGCCCCGCAGCCCCGGGGAGGGGTTCAGGGATGGTGCCAGCCCCATTCCCAGCCTCCTTCCATGACTTCAGACCAATCCGCTTCTACTTCCATCGTTTGATTCCTCCAGCGACACCCTGTGCACCCCAGATGAAAGCAGGTTTCCAGGCTGCAATGGAAGATACTGAGGAAAGGGCCGAGATGCTGCAGGTAAGTCATACAGTTGAAGTACAGCAGTGTACACAGCCTGGTCGTACACAGCCTTAAGACAAGCTCTAACAGCCACAGGGTATTGGAGGTTGACTTCATCCCGGCTGGATCAGCCCAACCTGTCACGAAGCCACACCAGATCTCTGTGTCTTGTTGCACTTCAGTGTTTTAGGAGACAAAAGACACTTTCAGGAGTCAGAGCAAGGCTCCTTTTCCAGGAGAAATGAGAAAGGAGATGAAGTGGTGACGTTAGTGGTGACAAGAGGCGAGTGTTCACAACCAGCCCAGCTTGACTCAGCCAGCAGCTCAACTAACACTATTTACAACCCACAAAGGCCCCCACCTTAATGAGAACATGCATTTGGCCTGAGCACATCGCTGCTGTGTGAACAAAGGACAACAGGAATAGCAAACCCCCCTCATTTCTACTAAAGCCACTTACCCCTGGTTCCAGGCAGGCCCCTTGTCTCCCCACTGAAATCAGCTATTCCTCTGCCAGCACTTCCAGGCTGCAGTGCTCCAAAGAGCAAGGGGAATGCAAGGTCCAACAAGTTGAAAATGAGAACTAGAAGCTGTGGAGTTCTGACCCTTCTGCTCCATGCCCTACTTACTGAACCACAATAGCTCCATGCTCCCTGTGTGACAGTGAGCCGGCCTAAATCAGCCACGGCATTGATTACATGTCCTACAAGGCCTTGTCTCTTCACACGAGGAATAAGATCACTCAGTTCAATCACAAAGCACTTCAGCACACATTTCTCACTCGGCATCAGCCTTTGCTCCAGTCTGCTCCAGCCAGCCCCAGCACATCCACAGCTTTGCCATGAAACCACCAACTTGGCAACATCAACCTCCTCGGCCCTCCCTGCAGAGCTACCTGGCAGGAACTGCAGAGCCATCTCCTACAACGGCACCAAAAGTCACTTGAAATGGGGGTGCCGCAGAATTACAAAGTCTCTGGTAGGTGGAGAAATAATATGTGTGCAACACTTGGCTCGTAGATCAAGAGGGAAGTGCAGCAAGAGTCCAGGCACATCCCCAAATCATAAGGGGCTTGTTCAGGGCTAGCGGGCAGAAGGCTGATGTGAATCACTTGAAAATACAGCAGGCAGAAGAACAGCACTAGCATCCTGTTTTGGATAGGGGCTTTGGACAAGGGTCTGTAGGGACAGTACAGGGGGAATGGCTTTAACCTGCCAGAGGGGAGACTGAGATGGGATTTTTGGAAGGAATTCTTCCCTGTGAGGGTGCTGGGACACTGGAATGGGTTGAATGGAGAAGCTGTGGCTGCCCCATCCCTGACAGTGCTCAAGGCCAGGCTGGACACAGGGGCTTGGAGCAAGCTGCTCCAGTGGAAGGGGTCCCTGCTCATGGCAGAGGGTTGGAGCTGGATGAGCTTTAAGGTCTCTTCCAACCCAAACCAGTCTGTGGTTCTGTGATGAACTGCCCCAAGCACCCTGCCAGCACTCAGCACATTAATTCCATAACAAGAACATCCATCACACCTGTGAGAACAAAAGGCTCTCAGGATAACGTCCAACTTGTCAAGCACACCTGACTCATGCACAACAATGCCTTCATGTGGATAAGCAAATGTTCTGTGCTGCTCTTTGTTTCATAGTCAAACAGTCTCCACTGAGATCAGTCCAACCCTCTGCTAAACCTGACTGAGGAACAGGAGGAGTTTGCCTTTCTTCCTGCTTGCAAATCAGCATCCATCACCTATAATTAAATATCTCAGCACTTCAGCCACCCTGGCTCTCTCTATTGCATGGCATGAGGCAGTTCTGCTGCTGTACACAAACCAGAGAGGAGCTCAGAAGGGAATCACGGTTTCTGTGTCTTCCTGGAAGAAAAACCTGTTCTTTTGTTCTGGAACAGGCATAGAATCATAGAATCATAGAATAGTTTGGGTTGGAAAGGACCTCAAGATCATCCAGTTCCAACCCCCTGCCATGGACAGGGACACCTCTCACTAAACCATCCCACACAAGGCTTCATCCAACCTGGCCTTGAACACCGCCAGGGATGGAGCACTCACAACCTCCCTGGGCAACCCATTCCAGTGTCTCACCACCCTAACTGGAAAGAATTTCCTCCTTATATCCAATTTAAACTTCCCCTGTTTAAGTTTTAACCCATTACCCCTTGTGCTGTCACTACAGTCCCTGACAAAGAGTCCCTCCCCAGCATCCCTACAGGGGTTTCCACTGGCTAGTTACTGGTAACTGTTCTTCTCCAGCTGCCCTCAGAGCTGCAGGACAGTGACGCACTCTTTAACACTGCAGCGCTCTGTGTTTGACTCCACAGATCAAACCCAGGAAACAACAACGAGCATCATCTCCACCAGCCTCATTTAAAGTAAGAGCCACACCATCCTAACCCTTTATTCACCATAAAAGTGCACACTTGAATGCTGCTGAATGGGGAGCTCAGTGTCCCAGAAGCAGCCTCGAAGGAGCTCATTTAGTTAAAACTTAGTCATCAGGAGGGGATTCCCACCCAGCCAGCCCCAGGCACCAGCAGCAAGCTGAAGAACCTCTGAACCAGAGGCTGACACCTATTTCCTCCTCAACCCTGACACCCTGTGGCTGTCACCAGACCAGAGGGAGGTGAAGCTGGAAACCTCCATCCCATACAAACAGCTCTCGTCCTTGCAGAGCCACCAGTGTCTGATCTCCTCCAGAGGCACAAGATGGGAACGTGGGATCTCTCTCCTTAGGTTCAACCTAACAACCTACAAGGAAAGCATTTCACATCCCAACAGCCACTTCCAAGTGTTGTTTTCAGATCCCAAGGCATCAGGCTGATGGAAGGCAGTGATTAAAGTGTCTTTGGGACAGGTCATGGTCACTTCACCTTTACCATTGCGATCCCAAAATCCCATCCCCTATGCACATGACACGATCGTGCCCTCATTTCCATAAGGGTTTTGAACCTGTGAAGGTATGGCTCTTATTTTTAAGGATAACAATGGGAATAGGGTAGTCGGCCATGCATCCTGCTAGGACCAAGGAGCTGGTGGTATAGAAGCAACTACTCACATTTCTAAGCCCTTCTACTCAGACTATATTTGGAGACTGAAGTCCCCAAAAGCCACAGATTCATCTCACGTTGGTTTCCTTATGAGGCACAGAAGTCAGCCTAGATGCTAAAACAAATGACTTCTTTGTTTGCACAAAGGTTAAGGACTTGAAGAGTTACTTCCTATTTTTAGGAGGAAAAGAACTGGGTAAAAATGTAGCACAGCAGGAGAGAAAAGGGATGAAAGTCACCCTTGAATAAAGAAGTAAGTGTGAAAGATGCTTAAAGCATCCATAAACTTAGTACTTCAAGTGCTATTCAAAAAAAACCCAAATCTGGGGTGTGCAAAGGCTTCTTCAGTGAATTCCCAAAATACTTCATGGTTGTCACATGGAGACTGAGACAGAAGCTACTGAAAGGTTCATATCCCAATAGCTACAGAGAAAGCAAAGCACAGCAGGTCAAACAACCCCAAAATCAAACACTTCCCATGGAGAAGTTCTTCCCTGTGCAGGTGCTGGGACACTGGCATGGATCAAACACAGAAGCTGTGGCTGCCCCATCCCTGGCAGTGTTCAAGGCCAGGTTGGACACAGGGGCTTGGAGCAAGCTGCTCCAGTGCAAGGTGTCCCTGCCTGTGGCAGGGGTTGGAACTGGATGAGCTTTAAGGCTCCTTACAAAACCAGTGTTGGATTCCATGAAGAAAGGCACTGCCATGCTCCCTCCAGAGCTGTTCATGAATGATGGGCTCAGACATCACCAGGCAAGCAAACTGTAAGCCTGGTTCCACGTTAGGGCAAGCCAACACCATGGCAGAGCTTTCAAGGAAGCAGAGGCACAAGGTGAGACTTGCCCTCCCAAGAACAAAGCTCCCACTTCTTCAACACGTTGCTTTTGAAGATCTCAGAGACTTACAGGCAGAAGAAAAAGGTCCAAATGTAGCTCATATCATGCTAAGATACACGAGTGGTCTTTGGGAGGCTGTATGGGCAGTAGATGGAACAAGAGAAATGAGCTCCAAAAATACTGTGATCCTTCACCCACCCCACAGGAAGGATGTGAAGAGGGGGAAAGGTATTCCAGTGCCATTTCCCTTCCACAGATCACTCGTGTAGGTGGGACCTTGGCAAGCAGGGAAGCTCAGCCTGGCAGCGTGTGTATATTTAGATTTCATTCATTCCCCTCCCTAACCTCTGTCTTCCCACCTCCCTCAGCTGATGATGTGGGGGCAGCACAGACTGTGCAGGGCTGCGTCTGGCTTCACACCGAGGCACAATCCATCGCTGCCACCTCGCAGCTCCTACGCAGAACCTCACAGGTTTCCACCACTTCCAACCTTGTCCCATCTCCAGTCTCGCTGCACGAGGTGGTAGCTGAGGGCTCAGGCTGACAAAGCTACCCCAGTTACTGCAGCTTGAGCAGGTTATGCATTTGCTAAGCCAATAGCAGTCACGGCCTGTCATCATTTGGTTTTGCTTATGTCCAGCATTAGGGTAAAGAACTAAGTGATGCTGCACAACGTGCGAACATTTAAACTACTGCAGAAAGCTGCCATGTGGCAACGGAAGCTCAGGGCTTACAAGAGATTTCTCTATATTCTTCTCTACACTTGAAAACCAACCCAGGATAGGGTTGAAAAGCAAAGCTGCACTTGCATACTTGCTCTACAATAACCATGGATAGACAAGCTCTGAAATGCACTGGAGACCCTTCTTCCACTCGCCTGCATGGCCAAGCAGGAATTCAGCTATGAAGAGAACAGCAAGTTTGGGGTTTAATTAGCCAGGGCAGGCAGCCAAGGAGGGCTCCCCCACCCAGCCATGGCTACTGAGGCCTGACAGCTAACGAGGATTTCTGCTTCATTGTGTGGTCCCCAGGGGCCAGCCGAAGCACACCAGCTCTGAACACGTGCCAATGCAGTTCAAACAAGAGCCAGCCATGCAGCAGTGGGAATGCAGTTAATATACAACCAGTTAAGGAGCAGCAATACATCAAAAAAGCACCAGGCTTAGAGGGAACAAAGGGCATTGACTCTAGCTCGGCTCCTGCACGCAGCTCTACCTTACCTCATCTCCAGGCTCAAGGCTGGGAACAAGGCAGGAGTCCTGAGCTTAGCAGCACTTGGAGAGTGAGCGTCCTTAAAAGCAAAGTGATTAAGGAAAGAATAATAAAAGACCAATCTGCTTATTTAAGACGGGGCTCTTGGCTCCCAGCACTAAGGAGGCAACATGTAAAAGGTTCACAATCAGTTGTGTGGGGTGTCTTGTGCATGCAAAGATCAAGTGCAGGTACTCCATCCATCCAAACTGAATGTGCTCCAAAGGAAAGTTGGCAAATGCAAACAGAACATAAAGGCCCTTCACATCCCAGGTCACCAGCACTGCTCAAGTGAGGAGTCAAAGCTCTCTGTAACGTCCAACAGGATCCAACCCAATGTCTCATCTACCCAACATCTGATCCACCCAACAAATAGAGTTCAACTGCACATGAAAAGGGGCAAAAAGCTTTGGGAGATGAACCCAGCTGGCTGCTGGCAGTCCCTGCAGAGCCTGAGTCCTGGTGAATAAGCAGAGCTCACAGTGTTGCTCAAAGCCATCCCATTAATGCAGGCTGAAGAGATGGGAAAACTTGCCCTGATGCTCTCTGTGCTTTGTCCTGGGGTTGAGCAGGGAGCTGTCACCTCCTAAGCCATTGCTCCAACATTGCCTGCCAGCACCACACTCACCCTACTCTTCCAAAGCCATCATTTGGGATTAGTCTGCCATGAGCAAATCATAAGGGAAAGCAATCACCACAAGTTTAATGTGCACCTTACAGGCTAACAATTAGAGGGCACAGCAGCAATTCTTGCCACCAGGATGATAAGCATGACATGCTTTTATGCATGTCCTCTTGGCTCATAGCTATTCCAACCAACAGATGAGCTCTGTATGAAGTCAAGCACTGGCCTTCAGCAGATAGGCCTGGCACACCCACCATGCTGTTGATAAGTACATCAGTTCCCAGGTTTTAAGGCTGGCATCACCCAGCTGCATAGGAATAATCTAGACATAATATTTCTGGTCAGAGTTGCACTTCACTACAAGTTCAAAGTCACCAACTGCAACATCATGGGCCACAAGATGCAAGGACCACATGCTCAATGGATGCTGCCTTCCCAGCATGCAGGCAAGAGCTTCCATGCAAATCCCATCTCAATGGGAGGGGGAGAACGGTCATTTAGCTCATGTCTTCCATAGCCATTTTAGGCAACGGCTGGAAGAGCTATTCAAGCAAAAAAAAAAAAAAAAAAATCTATGAGTTTCAGTTGCAACCATATCCTTACATCAGTTAAAGCTAAGAGTGCTGAGTTTGCCTCAGGGCAAGTAGCACAAAGTGTCTGAAGCAAGAGCTTTAAAGCCAAATTTTGCTTAATAAAAAATCCTGTATCTGCTGCAAGACAGCGCAGCCTGAGGAAATCAATACAGGAAGAGAAGTGAGCAGCCACCGAAGAAGTGAGGTCCTTCTTTATGGCGTGCCATGTGCTCTGTTCAAACCAGCTCAATGCTTCGGCCCTGCCCGTGGCAAGGGGGTTGGAACTACATGATCTTAAGGTCCTTTCCAACCCTAATCATTGATTTTATGATTCTAGCCTCTTACTAAGAAAGGGACATTGTTCATTTTCAAGAGCTTAGGCTAGACAATAGATTTGTATTCCAGGTTTCACAGATATTCAAAGAGATCTTCCAGATCTACAACACAGCTTTAATCAGGTTGCTCCATGCCATGGGTGCAGTACAGGTGCAACTGATGCAGCTTGTTTTCTAATCACCTTCCACATTTGAAAACATGAAGTTGAAAATAAGAAGGTTCTTTCTGATGCTTAACCGAGGAGGAAAAAACAGGTCCACAGCCTGTGATAAGCCAGCCAAGAGTGTACTCACCAGTGCTCTCTTCCATCCCTCTTGCTCACTAGCTTTCCAAGCAATTCCTACAATGACAGGAAACAAAACAGAGACACAAATTACAATTCCAAGTGTGACCAAAGCTCCGTTTGAAGTTTCAGTTCTCTATCAGCTCTGCTCAGCCTACACACAACCAGCATGGAGCAGAAAGCCTGCACCAGCAAACTAGGCATTAAGAGTGCAGCAGGTTCACCCCTCTTTGAAGACACCACCAGCCTCTAATCACACACACACCGGCTTGGAAAGAAGCAATATCAAGGTGTAATAATTCCCAAGCATCAAACATTTGTTCCCAGGGAAGACATTCCACGTTTGCGTCTTCAAGGTGGCACGTGCCTGCTGGAAAAGGGAACAGCTACTGCTTATCTAGCAAAGGCAGAAGAGCACATGCACGGGAAGCGTTTTAGATGTCACACATCATCAAGAGAGTTCTTAATGTGCTGGAGGCAAAAAGGAGGAAGTGGGATTTGAGCAGCAAAGCCAGTTTCTTCAAAGAGGTGCAAGAGGAACTCAGTTTGGGGAAATCAGGAGCTATCCGGATGCTGATGGATGCTGTAGCACAGTCAAAACACGCTCAGCATTTTAGAAAGGAGTGTCTGTCCTTAAGAGCTTGAAGTTCCAACTAAGACAACCACAATAGGAAATGTCAACAAGCACAGCATGGGGTGATTGGGAAAGAGCTATGAAATCAGCTTGTTTCCAGTGCTGGGAAGTCAAAGGCAGCTTTTATCCCCAGTCCATTTCAGCCTAACCCTTCACCACTAAGCCTAGGCCGGCTCATCACCTTCGCTCCCAGCAGCAGCGTGCAGTGTTGGCTGTAATGCACCATCCCATCAGACGCATCATCTCCATCTGATAGTGGGCTGACTTGACAGAACATGCTCAGCTTGCCCAGCATCAGAGCACCACAGGGCTGAGGTCTCCAAGGAGATAACCCCACTACACCACCCCTGCAAGTGCACCTGAATGAGCTGTCAACAGCAGGGCTTTTAAACTGCTGAACTGTGTGGACAAAACACCTATTTTGACCAGCCAGCCATGCTCCAGGGCCACTTCTCACTGCTGGAGCTAGAATACCATCGCAGTAATATTCTTAGATGGGGAGAACACCTCAATAGAGCCATTAAACACCTCAATAAAGGCAATAAAATCATGTTAAATCAGATCATCATTGGCGATCACAGCATTTAGAGAAGCACAATCTGGGCAGACTTCTGGGCAGTGAGTCAGTCACCTGAGAACACGAGATGATCTTCATTTCAGAGGCTGAAATTACCTCAAGGTTACTTGGGAAACGTCTTGGAATCCCCCCAACTTTATCCATTAACATCATTAAAACACAGCTACTTTCTTGTGCATTTCGGATGCATGGTTTGGGTTTGGAACTGGATGAGCTTTAAGGTCCCTTCCAACCCAGACCATTCCATGATTCTATGACTATCAAGCTTCACACAAACCCAAACCCCAGAGTCAGGAAGAACTCTCCTGTACAGGGCACATGCAGGTAAGGTCCCCCTGCCTGCTCCTTCAGGAAGCCCTTCTGGGAAGGGGAAACAGCAAAGAAACAAGAGCAGGTACCTCAAAACCTACTTGAGCCTCAGCACAGATGACAGCAACCCTCCTGCTCACCCAGAGCCACCAGCAAGTTCAGTTTCATTTGCCTTTCAAGGGCATTCCTGCACAGGCTGTGCTGAGCTCTGCATATTCCAAGGGGCACATCTGTGCCTTGAATACTAATCCTGGCAGAGCCCGTTGCTGCTGGACACCCATTGTAGGCACCAAGGACATCTGTCATTGCCTGACAGCACGGCTGGAAGCACCTCAGCCTCTACCAGGAGGGATCCTTCTGGGCAAAACACTAACTCCACAAGCAGCTGGTTATTAATAGAATGAGCATAGAAGGCCCAGTGGAAGGAAATGAAGTGATGGCAGGTTAGAGGGAGAAGGAGCAAAGTCAGACCTCCCACTGCATTGCCACAAGGATGCCAAAGCAGGAGGCACGTCTCTGTTTGGGCTAAGAAACAGGCGTTTTCCCACCAAAGCAACGGATTACACAGTGCAGATCCTGCTGCCAGGATTAATTGGGACCAGCTCAGATCTTGTATTTCCTTTAGCTCCTCTGAATATTCATGTCTCCCAAGTGCTCCCACATTCCCTGGGCCTGACAAGTGGGTGAAATGCCTCATTGCCCTGTTTCAGCTGCCTGTTTCAGCGCTCCAGGATACCCGCTCTGCATCTCTGCTGCCTGCCCCTCACTGCTACCCAGCATCCCAGCCAGCAGAGCCCGGCCTTTGTCTGCTTTCTTAGTTCAAACACTCGGCTTTTTCTCTCCCCAGCTCTTTGTACCCATCTAAGAATACATTCTGGTTCCACTGCCCTGCCTCTGAACCCTCAGCAGCAAGGTGATGGCTTTCTTCCAGCTAGGCAGCTAATCCACACACAATAAAAGCGAGGGCTTTGCAGCCATGCTCTTGTGTTCCTACACTGGTTTCTACCCTGTTCTTCAGTCCTCACATGCTCGCAGCTGAAGCAGGGAATTCCATCTATCCCAGCTCTGTCAGCTCCATTGCATCCTCCTGAGGGTGCACACAAACAGACCCAAGTCCCTCTTGTGTTGTTGTCCCAGAGCTGGACCAGGACTGCAGGGAGGGCCTCCCCAAGGCAGGACAGAGGGTTTCAACCTCCTCCACAGTGAAGCTCATTCTGTCCTCACAGGCATTTCTGATCTAGGACTGCTCATCTCCAATAACAACAAACAGCTTCCTTCAAAAGATTAAGGTCTGGCTCCAAAAGCCCAACTGAAAACCAAGCCAATGTTGGTTGTTTTTCCTCAACTAAACTAGCAAACTGACAACCCTCCCAAGCAGAAGTGGCACATTGCTGCTCTGCAGCGTCTGCTCACAGATTTGCCTTAGGCGTGGAAAGCAGTTTCCATGCTGGCTCAGCTCTAAATCACCATTCCAGAGAGGGACAGGACAGCAGCTACTACAGGGCTCCTACTGTAATGAGACACAAAACTGGAGGCAGTCTTGGAACTAAAAAGCACGCAGGGGAGGGAAAGGATGGTGTTCTAACAGTCCTGAGCTATATCCATCAGCTGGAGAGGGAAAGGGAAGTGTTAATGAACACCCAATAGCCTGGGGAGCAAGGTCCTACATTAACACAGACCACAGGCACCCAGCAGCCTGCTCTTATCGCCCACTGTAAACACCATTACAATTCTCTTCTACGAATGAACAACACAGCACAGAACAGTTCTCCCAAGGGGTAGCTTATAGCATGGGGGCACAGGCTAGCGTTTAAATATCACAAGGGCAATTCTTTAAACCTCAACAGATCAACAATGCCAAATGCACCATTATAAATGACAAGGTGTGAAGGTAAAGTTAACCTCTTGTTGGAACAGCACAGAGAAGAAGAGGGGTGCACAAGCCCTTCTGCAGCTAGTGGACACCAAGAAGCTTGCGTTTTTCTGCCTTCATCTAATAACAAGTCAACTCCACTTAAAAACCTTGGTTTGCTCATCTTTACTTAGATGGTTTGGCCATAGATTCGCTCCAAATGGTGGTTTCAAAAGCCTCCTTTCCTGACCCAGTTTATTCCACACCAATCACAGAGCAATGGAGAGGTCAGCTCCTGTGCAGCCTGGAGGTAAATCTGAATATCCCCTCTCAATGAAATGACACAGATTTGTTCTCACAGCCTAATCTGGCACAATGAGGAGCACCAACAATTAACAGCCCTGCAGTTCCTCTCTCTTCAGAAGGATCCTGACACTTCAGACTGGCACACTCACTGCATTGCTTCACTTGCTGGAAAGCAGGAACACAGCACAAGGAAAGGGTTTTGTGGAAGAAGTGGGAAACACTGGGGAAAATCAGAAGACAGTATAACCACTAGAAACCTAATTTATGTAGCCTATTAGATTAACTAGCTTTGAGAACCCTAAATACAGCAGCAATTACAGCAAATGAAACCAGCAGCTTTCTGACACTGATTTAACATTTGGGAAGTGGCTCCCCACTGCAAACAGCAAATCTTCTTCAGCAGCATGGAAGCTGCCTGTGGGTGGCACAGTAATATAACATTCCCAGAGAGGAATGGGGAAGGGAGCTGCATCCCTCCTGGCTGCAAGATGTGGTGGGTGAGTGGGGTTTATCATCCCTTGCACAAAGTAAACCTTATAAATCCTCCTGGACACCTGAAGGGCAGGGACACCTTCTACTAGGGAAGCATGGCACAGAGCTGAACACAGCAAGACTTCTAAGGCAGCTCCCAGTGACAAATGCTCTATTTAGCTATCAGTACAGCAAACACTTAAGAGCTTGCCTCCAGCCCTTTTGGCAGCAGATCAACCAATCTGGAGGTGTGGATGCCCACAGGGGGAAAAACCTGGCTGAATAGAGCAAAGCAGCTTCCCTGCTCCTTGTCCTTGAAGCAGCTGAAGGGCTTGCCTCCACCCAAATTATCTTCCTGAAAGCAAGGGCTGATCCGTGCAGAGGACAGATGCTCTTATTACCATGGAAGCTGAAACAGGAGTAAGAGCATTCAAAGGGCTATTCCTTGATCAATCTCCAAAAGCTGGAAGCCCAAAGTCACCAGGAAGAAGACACTATTCACCCTCGGGATTCCTGACTGGCAGCTCGACTGTAAAGCTTTAGATTTACCTCTAGTGTTGAGTAGGTGTGGAAGTTCTTCCCTAGAAGGCTTGAGCGATGTACTCATCCCCTGCAGGTTACCACATGCCTGCATGCAGCTGGGATTTAGTACCCCATCCTCTCAAAACTCCATTCCAGGATCTGTCTGCCCAATGTTCAGCAGTGCAGGTCATAAAAGACAAGATTTCAGCTTGGCTTAGCAAGAAACTTGCCACTTAAACACTTGAATCACACCACCCAAACCTCACCACCACCACCACCACTGCAGAACAGTTCTATTGCAGCAATCTCTCCACTGGAGGAAGATGTACATCTAATTCCAACCCAGAATAACACAACAGAAGGGTGAGAGATGAGAACTAAAAGTAACCCCGAACAGCCAGAAGACCAAGCTTGATATAATTAAAAACAGGGTATTAAAGATGTTCTAGAGGTCTGTAAGACCAAAACACAGCCCTTAATATATCAACACATACAAACCCTCTATATATTTTGGTACTGAAGAATGTAATCCCGGACACACCAAAAGGAGATAAGGAAAAGAACTGATGGATCTTTAGCATTGTTTCCACAGAGGATCCCAGTTGCCAGAGTCCCCACCTCATTTTTGCACAGTGGGACTTGACAAAAGGAACCAGCTACACCAGCCTCAACATACTACAAGCAAAAAACAAAGAGTATTTGAAGTGCAGAGCTCATTTGCCCCAAATCTAAGCTGTACTTTCTGTTTCTACCTCTTTCCAAAGAGCATGAAATGCCAAACTGAATTCTGGACTATGTAAATCCTGTATTAGGAATACCATTACTGCTGCCTGAGGCACCAGAACATCCCTAGCTACCGTTAGATCAGGTTGCTTCAACTTGGCCTTGAACACTGCCAGGGATGGGGCAGCCACAGCTTCTCTGGGCACCCCTTGCCATTGCTTAAAGGCTATGAACTAACACACACCCCATTAAACATTGAGCATCTAAGATTCAAATCAAAAAGTCAGTCTTAAACCAGCCTCCTCGCAGACCATCAATAAAAGGATTCCTTTTCACCCAGACCTTTTCCAGCTCATTCCTTTGCTTTTCCAGCTCATTCCAAACCACTCATCCCAGCTTTTTTTAAGGGAGAAGACACAGGGCTGCAGAAAATCTCTCTTTAAAAAGCAACGAAATCCCAGTCCCAGCAGCACCACGCTTGGTTCAGCCCTGGAACTGGCACCTTTCCATCGTGTCTTTCTGCTCCACTGATTGCAGTACAATGGGGTTTGCCAGAAACTTAAACCTCCTTTGGGCCCAGCACGTACCTGCTCATGCAAGAGGCTGTTCTTGTACCTCACCTCTAACCAACTCTATCCACACAGAACCATGGGCACAGTGGGAAATGAGTGGCTCCAGGGTGAAGAAAGTGCATGGGACAGCTTGTGCGAAGCCAAGATCCAGCCCTGCAAAGCAAAGCAAGCGGACTCACGAGAGCAAGAAATGCAATGGGATTCTAGGATCGACAACAAAATCTTCCATCCTCAACCCCCCATAAGCAGCACCGTGCAGGACTGTGCGCTGCACTGTGTACCATCTGACTGCATTGCCCTACCCCGCACCCAAGAAGCACGTAAATAACAGGGTGATTTATTTACCTTTGGCTTCTGGGGTGGATTACAAACCACCTTCACCTTACTTTGTGGTTTCCATCTCGTCACGCGTTCAGCGTGAGCACAGCACCCAAGCACACGCTGCAGTGATGCCCTCTAATTCTGACTCCATCGACTTGATTTCAGTTGTAACCACCATTTCCTTACCAAAACGGGGCCACTATGCCCCAGGCACTGCCAAAGGGAGTTGCAAAGCGGGTCTTCTTTTGGCCTCTTTTAAAGAAAAATGAACTCGGGCACTATTGAAGCGCTACAATGAGGATTGAAAGCTCCCCTTGGACCCTGCAGAAGCCAGCAGAGCGGAATGTGCCACGTGGGTCCTTCCCAAGGCACCTCCAATGCTCCTTCTCCAATGTCATGCTTCCTGGGATAAACAGACCCCAGGTACACGCAGTCTGATTAAAGCCCACGTTTCACCAGCGCACACTGGAGCACATCAAGCAGGCACTCCTAATCAAATTCCATCTGAACAGCAACACAATGTTCCCACGTGGAAAAAGATACAGGATACAGGAACCTGGGCTGTGCAGGTGCCTTTACCCGTGAAAGTCAACACTCATTAACTGGACACAGCTCAGCTACCACAAATCAAATCTCCCTCCGAATGGACACCCTGGAATCACATCACTGCATCTACGGGACCCTTAAATCCCATCGCTTGATTCCCATTTTGCTAAACTAAGCACAGTGCAATTCAGTTGGAGCCTTATCTTTGCCTTCAGTCTCACTGCAGTCATTTCTAATTACTTCTGATTCAGACTGAATTTCACAGCCTGGTTTGGGCTGAAGGGACCTTAAAGCTCCTCCAGCTCCAACCCTGCCACAGGCAGGGACCCCTTCCACTGGAGCAGCTTGCTCCAAGCCCCTGTGTCCAACCTGGCCTTGAGCACTGCCAGGGATGGGGCAGCCACAGCTTCTCTGGGCACCCTGTGCCAGCACCTCAGCACCCTCACAGGGAAGAGCTTCTGCCTAAGAGCTGGTGCGCAAAGAAAGCACACCAAAAAGAACCGAAGCAGCCCAATTTCTTGGATGTCTTGCAAAAACAGTACTGTATTTGGGATAAAAGCAGCTTTTTGTCAGGAGAGAGCATTTATCTGTGTGAGGGAAAGGAAAGAACAGGCTGCCACAACTATTAACATAAAGCCCCCTAATAACAAACCATCCTGATGCTCTGCTGGCATCGGGAATCTCCTGGAGCAGCTGATCCCAATCCAAAGCAGCCTGGTACAGCAAGCAGCTGGTTTGAATCCAATGCAGATCTTCAGTGTGTTTGTCACGAGGCCCACAAACAGTTGCGTGAGTGTTAAGGGAAGGACTGAACACACAGGACCCCCTTTCATCAGTGATAGCAGCTTTAGGTGTTGACACAGCTGCAAGCCAAAACAGGGGCTCACAGTTCGCTGGCACAGACAAGGGATTAGATTGGGTTAGGAAGGCATCAAGTCAGGCTTCCTGGCACCACAATCTGACCACAGCCTTCCCAGCCCACTCTTCTGTTCCTTTTCCCATAGCAAACACCAAAGGGAAGGGGCCATCTTTCTCTTTTCATGCTGTTTGAGCCAGTCGGACCACTAAGCCATGAGTATCTGTGCTGGATACTCTCAGAGTAGCTAATACCATGACAAAACAGGATTGCCTACTCATAATGAGATGATCTGAGATCTCTGCTACAACCCCTTGGCTACACTTTGGAGCAAACACCAACAGATCCCATTGCACCAGGAGTTGCCAGCCCCAGGTTTTGACACGAGCAGGACCTTGCTGTTCACAACCCAAGGCCAGGTAGGACCCGGGAATTCCAGTTCAACCAGTTCCACCCTTTCTGCCCCTCATTCCTCCCTGTTCTCCTGGAACAACAAAACCCTACCCCAGCCTCCACTGGGATAAGCAATTCATTGTAAAGCCCTGCAATGGAAAAGCCACCTGCTCCCCTCTCTAGAATTAAAAGCATTTCCACACTGCAGCTCCCTGCCAGCCAGTGCAGACACATGGACACAACAGGCAAGCAGAGATTTCCACTTTCTTGCATGCCCTCCTCCCATTCAGTGCTATGATCCAGGAAGGAAACAACCCCTCTGCAGAGGAAACTGATAAAGTCCTGAGAGCAGGCAATAAAATGCTGCAATGGAAGACTAGCTCCTGCCTTGCTCACACCTGCAGGACCTGCCCCTTGAGTCTACCCCAGCTGACTTGGAGCTCTGCGTGCAGTTCTGGTGTCCTCAGCATCAGAAGGACATGGAGCTGTTGGAGCAAGCCCAGAGGAGGCCACGAGGATGCTCAGGGGCTGGAGCAGCTCCCATATGGAGCCAGGCTGAGAACACTGGGGCTGTTCAGCCTGGAGAAGAGAAGCTGCGTGGAGTCCTCAGAGCAGCTTCCAGTGTCTGAAGGGGGCCTATAGGGATGCTGGGGAGGGACTCTTCGTCAGGGACTGCAGTGATAGGACAAGGGGTGATGGGTTCAGACTGAAACAGGGGAAGTTCAGGTTAGATCTAAGGCAGAAGCTCTTCCCTGCGAGGGTGCTGAGGCGCTGGCACAGGGTGCCCAGAGAAGCTGTGGCTGCCCCATCCCTGGCAGTGCTCAAGGCCAGGTTGGACACAGGGGCTTGGTATAACCTGGTCTAGTGGAAGGGTTTGGAACTGGATGAGCTTTAAGGTCTCTTCCAACCCAAACCAGGCTGGGATTCTGAGTCTGCAGGTATTTAGGACTCTCAGCAGGAACAGGGCTGCACTAGGCAAAGGAGTGCCTGCCCACCATTCCAACAGGTACATGCTGCTGCCTTTGCCAAGACCCCACTGCAAGAGGCTGCTCCGCTGGTGCTCTGCAGCTCACAGCAAGCACCAGAGGCCAAAATCTCCTTCCCTTCTGCCCTGCCTGTGGTTTGTGCTGTTTGGCAGATCTGGCCATCTGCAGCACACCTCCATTTCAAACACCGGCTGCTGACAGGACTGGATTCCTGCTGTGTTTAATCATTGCCCAGCAGACCCTCGAGGAAGTGCTGAGTGGCAGAGCAGCCAGGCAAAACCCTCCTTCTCCATCCCCCCAGCTCCCATTGCCTAAGCACCAGTTCTTCCAGTCCCCTTAAGCGTAGTGGGAGCTCTACCCACAAAGCCCACCCCACCAGCACCACTCAGGAGCTGTTTCTGTTCACTTTCAGCTCCGATGTCTTCGAGGACAAATCCTCACATCCTTTACACAAGGTTCACTCATCCCAACCCAAAGACTCATCACTCATGAATCACACGTTATTATTGCTCCTGCCCGTCAAAACAGCACTGTCTCACCTTGCAGAACAATGGCCGGGCAGGACCAAACTGTTTCTGCCTCCAATGCTGTAACAGAACAGGCAAATAAAGGACTTCCACTTTACCTGCAAAGTCTGTTTCACAGGCAAAGCTGCCCTGACCTCCAGCTGCAAGGGACACCTGCAGTAACCCAGCAGCTTATCACCATGGAGGGTGAGACACCAACACTGCTGACACACACCGGCCTTCCCTGTGAGGGTGCTGGGACGCTGGCATGGGCTGAATGGAGAAGCTGTGGCTGCCCCATCCCCGGCAGTGCTCAAGGCCAGGTTGGACACAGGGGCTTGGAGCAAGCTGCTCCAGTGGAAGGGGTCCCTGCCCGTAGCAGGGTTGCACCTGGATGAGCTTTGAAGTCCTTTCCAACCCAAACCATTCCATGAGTCTATGAAACACAGAAGAAAGCACTATCCACCACATCATCTTGATGCAAATCAAACCCCTACTGACATTAAGAGCAAAGACCCAAATAGCTTCCTGAAGCAAAGTCACCTTGGAAATACCCAAGAACTTGAGCTTTCCCTAAAAGAGGACTAAACTGCAAAGTGTCCCAGTAACTTCTGAGCTAACAGATAATGTCAGACCCTGAGGGAGCGCTTTGTGGAGAGCACGAGAGGACTCGCCCTCACCTGCCCGTGTATGATCAGGGAGGTCTCCTCTTTGAAGTGACAATCAAGAGGCAGTAAATTAAACCTGTCACACCAAAGGGATCCTCCTCTTTGCATTTCCTTAGGGGTGCAGGCACAGAGCATGGGGCAGACCTGAAGAGATGCTCCCACCACAGACCCCCGTACACAGACCACAAACAACATCAGTCCCCTCTCAAAATGACTCTGAGCAGCAGAACACATTCAGGAATTGGCCTTAACAGCCACCAAACCCCTGCCCTGAACTGGAAGGGAACTCCACCCCCTTGTTAAAGAGTTCACTGCTATAGAAACCATGATTAAATCCCCAGGGCCATGAATCAGCCACCTGAAACAAAGGAGCGCCCGGGCTGTGGCGCAAGCAGGCAGCCTGGCAGGGCGCAGAGAACCCCCAACCCCACAGCATCACGCAGCCCAGCAGCTTCACTAAGACACTTTGACAGAGGAAATGTTGGTGGCAACTTTCTCACCTTTGGGGTTGTTTGATTTCAGGGCTTGCTTGGGGGCTTTGGCAGCGCCCAAAGCTGCACACACTCATTACAGCAACAGAGCGAAGAGTTTCCTAATCCCTTGTGACACAAGTGGATAAAAAGCACCTGAACCCAAAGGCCGGGTACCTCTGGAGGAGCTGCCTCCCTCTGCACTGCGCTTCCAATCCATGGAAAAGCTGGAGGAACATGGCAAGCAGCAGCTCCCCAGCTTAGGGTCTGACCAAAGTGGATTTCCCCAGAGACTAATACTCTCCAATCAGAAGAAATCCTCCAAAAGAAGAGATTATCCATAAATTTACTACTTAGAAATGGCAATAACACTTGAACACTGCTGATGCAACCAGACCACAGCAGCAATACCCATCTGCTTTGACTTACCCAACACACACTTGCTACTCAGGCAAATGCTTCCTCCTGTTATTCATATTCCACTTACTAAAGGCCCCATCTACACACCGCACAACATGCAGTAGGAAGGGACCCAGACCAGTATAACCTGGCTGCTAATTATGGCCCTTAAGGCTCATTGCATTAGTGCATCCCTCTAGCTACAAACATGAGCATGACTACACCCTTACTAAGCACACGTAACCCTAGAGAGGAGCGACAGGAGGCTGAAACAGCTACAGGGAAAAAGTGACTTGCCTGACATCAAACAGCACAGCAGCAACACAGCTGGGGGCTGAATTAGGCCTCCTGTCCACCCAAGCTTGCTTAAGTCCTCTGTACTCAGCCCAGTTGATAGGTAGACAGAGCCCAGTCATTAGAAGCCAGATTGAAGACTTCACTTTGCAGCTAAAAGCAGATGAGAAATAGCCCTGACGAATGTAATCACTAGGGTGAAATGGATTCTGGAGATGCAGCAGGCTCACAGCATTCCTTCATTCGATTTTCGAAGCCAACACAGGTTTCTGCATGCCCAACGCTGGTGAGCTGGGCTGCACACACTGCAGTATGTTCAGAACACCTCCAAAAGCTGCTTAATATATTCAGCTTGAAAATTGCCTGATTTCATCAAATCATGGAATGGTTTGGGTTGGAAGGAACCTTAAAGCTCACCCAGCTCCAACCCCTGCCACGGGCAGGGACCCCTTCCACTGGAGCAGCTTGCTCCAAGCCCCTGTGTCCAACCTGGCCCTGATCTCATCCCCATCTCCCCTCTGGCAGGTTAAAGCCATTCCCCCTTGTCCTGTCCCTACAGGCCCTTGTCCAAAGCTCTTCTCCAGGTTTCTTGTCCCTTTAGTTTTCACCTGTGATTCCAAGCCTGTGACCCAGCCACCACCACCTCACACCAACCTCCACACCACAGCTCCTTAGGAGATACAAAAAGTCCTCTGGGGCAGTGAAGACTCCTGGACAGTCACCACTTGAAAGCACTTGGAGACCCTCAGCTGAAGATTCCCAGTATTCTGTATGTCTCCGTGCCGACTCCTCACCTGGAGCCCATCCCTGGATCTGGGCGCAGGGTCTGGAAGGAGTTAAAGCCCTGCTCCAGAGCCAGCCAAGGGTATGACACTGGCTGGTGCATTCCCTAACACATGACCCCGCTGTGCAGAGAAGAACTGGAAAGAGTTATCAGCAAGAGCTCCTAATTGAATGCTAAAAATAGACTTCTAAAAGGGCTTTCTTCCCCTTGACACAAAGGCTGACTGCTGCAGTCACACATCCATCTGTTTAACAGGGCCTCCAAACCCACCAGCAACAGAAACCCCAATATTTGCAGTCACAAACCCCACACACAGCATTTGTATGGAGAAAATCACAGCTAAACCACTGCTCTCTGGGAGGGCGGTGGGACTCTGCAATGGGTTGAACGGAGAAGCTTGGGCTACCCCATCCCTGGCACCCCATCCCGTTTGGGGGTCACCCATAGACCCCAAGAGTATCTGCAGCTTGCTTTGTGCACGGCATCACCCAGAGTAGTGGCAACCCCAGTGCAGCTTCCCCCCCACTTCACACTCCCCGCCAGCCACATGTTTTGTGTCACTCGTAGCTGAATATTCATCACCAAGTAATAGACCTGCAAGAAGTGCAGTGTCAGCAGCTTTTAATCCATCTAATTCCCCACCACATGCCAACCACAATGAAATTTGGTCAAAATAGAAGCCATTTGTTTAAATACAAGTGATTTGGCGCTCAAAACTGTCATCAAATGAAACTGGAAATCAAATTAACCAGTGATTGAGTGAAGGAGAAGGCTCCATAATCACAGCTTACAGAGCCAGTGCCATGAAAACAAGGATGCAATCACATTCCCCATGTTTTGTGGCTGCTTCTCTGCACTGCCCTGTATTACCAAGAGGATTCCCACACCCCATCTCCCAGGACTTGATGCTCTGTGCTTCCAATACAACCTATTCCTTGGTAGTCCAGAACCACCTATTACCTGATAGCAAAGCTCTGTGAAAGTAGAAGCTGACACACTTGAAACCACACAAATTTAGGACACATCAGCACAGTTACTCCCAATGGGAAAAGGGGTTTGTTCCCAGCACCATCCTGGGTATTAACTTCAGCTGGCATAACAATGTGCCAAACAGAGTCCCTCCTAAGTGGCCTCATTTTGGCTTCTTTCCCCCCTTTATTGCACCCTCATGTGAACAGGGATTTAACCTATCTAGCATTACAATTGTAGGGCTACTCTTCAAAGTAATTTGGATGCATTTAAACCTGTGTTTGAAGAGCCCAAGGCATTTACAGGGAGATCAGAGCAGGCAGAGGAATTCCACATGCAACTTCTACAATTAGCCCATGAAGCTAATTCAGCTGAAGCAATCCTTGACCCACCGAGCACGGACCACAGGGAACCTCATCCTTCCCCTTCCAATGCTAGCAAACCTGGCTCTGCTCAGGACCCACTGATGATCCTGTTTTTCAAAGGCAAGCTTCAAGCTTTGAGCTCACTCCCATGGGATTCAAGGTTTATACAGAAGAGGAGCAATCACGACTGTTCCCCTTTGCCAACCTCCTGAAAGCAACACTTGAACATCCCAATGATTGAGAAGGGAACTTTTTTACTTCATTTCAACCTCGTAGAGCCACAGAATGGGTTGGGTTGAAGGGACCTTAAAGCTCATCCAGCCCCAAACCCTGCCACGGGCAGGGATCCCTTCCACTGGAGCAGCTTGCTCCAAGCCCCTGTGTCCAATCTGGCCTTGAGCACTGCCAGGGATGGGGCAGCCACAGCTTCTCCGTTCAACCCATGCCAGTGTCCCAGCACCCTCACAAGAATTCCTTCCGAAGATCCCATCTCCATCTCCCTTCAGCTTCTCCCATCGCTCGCTTTGGTTCCACACAGGGACTTTAAGCCGTCCCCTCCCTCCACCTGCACAAACACCCCGGGCGCAAGGCGAAGCAGTCAATAATTCATCACCCCGCAAACACGATTACAGCAGAAAGCACGGCGGGGCCGGCTCCGGTTTCAGTCAACACCAGGACAGGACAGATCAAACAAAGAAATACCAACGGGGCTGCATCAGAGAGAGATAAAGGGAAGGCGAGAGCAACACAGAGGGAGCACAGGGTCAGCTTCAGGCACACAAGCCCCACGGACCACGGCGCACAGACACTGAGCGGGTCGGGTTGAAGGGACCTTAAAGCTCACCCGGCTCCAGCCGCGGCCACGGGCTCGCTCCGAGCCCCGTCCTTGGCCGCTCGCACCAGGGCTGGGGCAGCCCCCGCGGCGCTCAGCGCGGGGTGAGCGGGACTTTGAGCCCTCGGAGGCGCAGCCCCAGCCCCGGGCGTCCCGAGCACGGCGCGAAGCCGCCCCTGGGCCCGCCCAGCCCCGCGGCCCCGCGCGGCCCCGCGCGGCCCCGTCCCCCCCGCCGCAGGGCTCCCCGGCCTCACCTGCCGCCCGCGGCCCCGGCTGCTGCTCCGCTCCCGGCCCGGGCCCGCCGGAAGCCGCGGGGGGGGGGGGGGGGGGGGGGGGGGGGGGGGGGCGCAGAGCATCATGGGAGTTGTAGTCCAATGTGGTAGGACACGCCCCCTCGAGTTAGACCACGCCCCCTAGTAGGACGCTCCCTCCTGGTAGACCACGCCCCCCTTGGTGTAGGCCACGCCCCCTTATGCGCAAAGCTGGAGTCGGGGCGATGCGGGCGATGCGGGGATCATGGGGAGCTGGGGGCACTGTAGTGAGGAACAGCGGTCGTGTCCCAGCTCCATCCTGGTGTGCAGCAGGGATATGGGGATGGTTTGGAGCAGGGATATGGAATGACTGCAGCAGGGATATAGGGATGGTTTGGAGCAGGGATATGGAATGACTGCAGCAGGGATATAGGGATGGTTTGGAGCAGGGATATGGAATGACTGCAGCAGGGATATGGGGATGGTTTGGAGCAGGGATATGGAATGACTGCAGCAGGGATATGAGGATGGTTTGCAGCAGGGATATGGAATGACTGCAGCAGGGATATGGGGATGGTTTGCAGCAGGGATATGGAATGACTGCAGCAGGGATATGGGGATGGTTTGGAGCAGGGAAGGTCTGCAATGGGGCAGGTTTGCACGGGGGATGTGAAAGGTTGGCAGCAGCGATGTAGCAGAGATGCAGCAGGAATGCAAGGCAGGAGTACAGCCAGCATGCTGGGGAGGATGGCAGCAGGGCAGGGATGCAGCAGGATGCAGGGCAGGGATGCAGGGCAGGATGGCAGCAGGGATGCAGGGCAGCAGGGATGCAGGGCAGGATGGATGCAGGGATGCAGGGCAGGATTGCAGCAGACGTGCTGGGCAGGATGGCGGCAGGGATGCAGCAGGGATGCAGGAGAGGTTCGCAGCGCTGCTACCGGTACCCAGCGAGTGGCGCTGCCGCCTCGGGGAAGCCGAGGCAACCGGGAGCAGCCGGGAAAGGTCGGGAGCAGCAGAGAGCAGCCAGCCCCGGCCCCACCAGCCCCGGCCCCACCAGCCCCGAGCCGGTCCTTGGAAAGATGCCCCTGTTCAGGGGCTGGGGAGGGCCGCTCGGGATGGAAATGCAATGAGAGGCCAAGGACGAGAGGTCTGAGAAGCTGCGGAGCCGATTCAATCCCCTCCATTGCACGGGCAGGAGGTGGGTACCCATTGGAGGTGCTCGGTCCCCCGGCTGGTACAGAGATGAGGGTGCAGATGGCACCCCATAAACCGGAGCCAGGCTGGTGCCCAGAGCCTGCAGTTCCCCCGGGATAAGCCCGATGTGTCCCCATCAAGGACAGTTTCCTGTGACAGCCGCATTGTCCCACTTCCATCCAAAGCAAACATCTCATTGCCTCCCGCAGAGGAGCAGAGGGTCGGATGCTGATCCACCCTCACCCTGCCAAGCTTTCCCTTCGGGATGGAGCTGGGTTTGAAGGGCCTCACGGAGGCTCCTGGCACTCCAAAGGTGCCCTCCACGGGGTGTAATTGGGTGCTGGCCGGGTGCAGAGCTGCGTGGCTGGGTTAAACCTGGCTGTGACAGCAGAGATGATGCCAGCCCCACAGCAGGACCTGGTGGCATGGAGTGGGTCACACGAGGCAGCAGCGCTGGCTCCGGGCACAGGGATATTTTGGGCTCCATGGGCAGGACACATTCTGTTCCCATGAGCTCAGGCAGCAACAAGGGGCAGGTCCCATCCCTCCCACCTCTCCACCCCACTGAACCCTCACTGGGGTGCCTCTGGGGCTCCAGTGCTGGGATAGGAATGGGAACACGGGGGCTCAGTGTTCAGCCAAGGGTGACCACAGCAGAGTGCTCCCCACGGGGAGATGTATGATCCCATGGGATAGAACCTCAACATCCACCTCACCCTCGAAGAGCTGCTTTGTTTCCAGCCCAGATTCACCCATCTCCAGCTGCTGGGTCCTGGGCACCCATGGGCTGATCCCTTGGGTCCATGAGCACCGCTGTCTCTGCTTTAACACACACAGCCTGAACTAGAGCCTGGCCAGAGGAGAGCAGCAGCAGAGCAGCAAGGATGGGGGGGATGAAGGGCATGGACCCTGCATATCAGGGATGAGCAGAAACAACAGCAAATAACACAGAAACACATTGGTCCTTCCATGCGGATGGGTTCCTGGGGCGAAAACCTCAGCTTTGTGACCAGAAACAGTGCCTTTAGGCCTTCAGTTGAACAAAACCACTTCCAAGAGAGCCAGAAGGCAGCAGGAGCAATCCCTCCCCAGAGCCCATCTCCTTGCTGCTACTTTTCCAGCCATTGCCATTGATTTCACTTCCCCAAAGGAGGCCATTTCCTCCCTTCCACACACAAACACACAGAGAACAGGGGGTTCTCTGGTGGCTCGTAAGTGTTGTGCTCACCCTTACCTGTGCCTTGCTAAACCTGCTGCAGCCACCAGCCATGCACAGTGCCCTGTACACCCGCATCAAACCCTTCCCATGCTGCTGGGGTCTGAGCCACATCCAGCCCCATGTCCCCATGCCAAGTCCTACCTGTCTGAAGGGGCTGGACAGCCCCAGGGCTGGGATCCAGCTCCTTGGGCTGCAGGGATGGGGCTGGAACAGGGGCACAGGCTGCTCCCTCCTTGAGGATCTTATCGGCAGCTCTCAGGGGCTCCTGCCTGCACCCTGATAAATGCTGAGCTCCCTGTCACAAGGCTGGGGTGCCCCCAAGTGCTGCTTCACCCACACACACACGCCCCCCTCCCAGCTCCATCCGAGCAGCAGGAACGAAGCATCCCACCGGACGCCTACATTGGGATGAGTGCGGGTACCCCAAATCCTGGTACCCCAACACCAAGGAGATGGGGATGGGCACTACAAGGAGGGGTGCAGGGGAGCCCAACCCCTGAGGGAAATAGGACAAATGAGCCTCCCATTTGTCCCCTTGGACAATCCAAGGCTGTTCCCAGGACACCCTCAGCCCATCATGTGAGGGTAAAAGGAAGCTGCATCTCCCCCCTCCTGCATGGCAGCACATTGGGAAAGAGGAATAAAGAAAATGACCATTTTATTCTCTCAAACAAGGTCTGTACCCGAGGCCCAAAGGCATCACCGTGCCCAGGCAGGAGCAAATCCACCCCAAACCACATAGAAATAACTTAACTGGAGTAAGGGGCCACGGGGCCAACCCAAGAGTGGCTGAGCCAGGAACTGGGATTCACCCCAACAGGCACCTCCCCAGCGACCCGCGCCCTGGGAAGTGCTCTGGATAAAGCTACAGCCACCCCATAGCCCACGCCACCACCCTCGGAGCAGCCCATTCCCCACCTCAGGCAGAGGGGATGGCCCCAGGTCACAGTAGGGACAAGGCACAGAGGTGATCTCAGCTTGGAGATGAACAGCACCACGGGTGGCTGGATCCTTCCCAACGCTGCTGTGGTGCCTTCCTTGGGTGGGAAGGGGGTGCCAGGGCAGCACCCCCACGGCTTCCAGCACAGGATGACCCCAAGAAGCAGGAGCAAAGCCGGTGCTATCCATCCTCTGGTGCCGTCTGCCACCTCCTCCCTGGTGACAGTCTTGGTGCCGGGGCATGGAACATGGACACCATGACTATATGGAACACCAGCACTATATGGTGAAGCACCCACAGCACCCTGGGTTGGCTTCATCGAGCGCTCCCAAGCCCAGGGCAGCATTGCAGGGTCTTCCTAGCACTGACGGCTGTGGGGTCCCCTCTCTTGGGATGAGGGATGGGGAAGCCCCAACTCTCCTTCCACAGCTCCTTAAGCAGGGAAACAACGTTCCAACAAAGTCCTTATGGTACCAGCTCCCCCCTTGGCTTTCCCCCTGGAGGAGGAGGAGGAGGGAGCAGATGCTGGTCAGGTCATGTAGCGGGTGACGGCTCTCAGGGCATAGAGCAGAGCCGCCTGCATCCGAGCCTCCAGCAAGAGCAGGTTGATGTGCACCTACACAGGGAGAGCAGGGTCAGGCCACGGAGGGGGCTCAGCACCCCCAGGATGAGGAGGGGAAGGGATGAGACAGCACCTTCTCCGAGTGCTTGAAGTGTCTCCAGAACTGTGTGTACACCCGCTTGGTTGTCTTCTCCGGGTAGCAAGCCACCGTCTTGATGTAGATCTTCAAGTTGCGCTCCAGGAGCTGATTCACCTCCCCATAGTCATAGTCATCATAGCTGGGACAAAGAGGAGAGCACGTTACTCCAGGGACAGCCCTGGGACCCCTCAACAGCATCACTTTGCCTTAGCCTAAACAGCAGCACCAAGACCAAGTCCAACCCCTCAGGCTGGAGCCACTCATGAGCTCTACCCAAGGCGGAGGCCAGGCTCCTGGACCCACCGGATGCCAAAGACACAGTGGACGTAGTTCCAGATGGCCCTGCGCAGCATGGACGTGTCCACGCCGCAGTGCATGGCGATGGTGTTGTACGTCAGGTTGTAGACGACCTGGAACTTCTCATCCAGGAGCTGCCCCACGTCCGGGTAGAGGCGGTTGATGAGCGAGTAGCCGTGGTCCTCCCAGGTGTAATCCTGCCAGAGAAAGGATGCTGGGGTAGGGACTTGATGGGGAATCGTGGGGCCATGGATTCCCAGCCTGGTTTGCGTTGGAAGGGACCCTAAAGCTCACCCAGCTCCACGGGCAGGGACCCCTTCCACTGGAGCAGCTTGCTCCAAGCCCCTGTGTCCAACCTGGCCTTGAGCACTGCCAGGGATGGGGCAGCCACAGCTTCTCCATTCAACCCATTCCAGTGTCCCAGCACCCTCACAGTGGTGGGAAAATTCCTTCCTAAGATCCATCTCCATCTCCCCTCGGGCAGGTTAAAGCCATTCCCCTTGGCTTATCCCTACAGGCCCTTGTCCCAAGCCCCTCTCCAGGTTTCCTGTAGCCCCTTTAGGCACTGGGGCTGCTCTGAGGTCTCTCCCTAGAGGTGGAACCAGCCCAGCTATCTCAGCCTGGCTCCCTTCAAAGCCAGGGACCAGCCCCCTGCATCCCTTCCCTTTGTTCAGGATGGGATGTGAGCACCCACCTGTGCACGGAAGGTGGGGGGTGCCTGCTCCCCCCTCCGCGTGAAGTCCTTGTAGCCAAACTCGGGGTCCTCCACGAAGCAGAGCACGTTGGACTGCAGGGAGTGATCCGCAAGGTCTACGAGACACCACCGCAGTGCCCATGGGTGATGTGGGGTCATCAAGGAGCTCATCCTGCTCATCCCTGCACTGTTCCCAGCTCCTTCCCCCCTCCCTGCCCCATGGGGACCCCACTTCCAGCCAGCAGCACCCCTGCTCCTCCTCACCTGAGGGAGCCACCAGCAAGCTCTCGGTCTTCTCCATCTCAAAGCGCGTCTCCATCTCCTCCTGCGTGACACCCTCCTCCTCCTGCTGGCTCTCCCGCAGCAGCTTCATCCTCTCCATCAGCACCTCCACCTCCTGCATGGCGTCTCTGGCCTGGGGAAGCAGAGCCCAGGGTCAAGGCTGCAGAGGGGTTGCAAAGGGGAGCATGGAGCTGCTTGCAGCTCTGAACCAGCCCCAGCCTCCAGTCCTTGCCCAGACCCCGGCTCTTCCCATGCCTCATCCCTGGCACTGGGAAGGTGGCTCTAAAGCATCTGCTGCTCGCAGGGGAAGCCCCATAGGGCAGTCCACCACCCCACCATGCCCTCCCTCCCCACCCCAACCCCTGAAAGGCAGAGCCCCCTCTTTTACCCCAGAGCCCCCCATGCTGTCCTCAAAGGCCGGGCTACTGTCACTGTGGGGCGGGGGGGGCCAGCAGCCCTGTCCCCCCTCCTGGTCCTCCTCAGGGTTGATGCCACAGCCGAAGACGAAGGATGCGAGTGAGTGGTAATGGGTGAGGAGCACCAGGGCCTGCACCAGCTCTGCCAGGGACCAACTGTTCTCCCCTGTCTTCAGCAGGGCCTGCAAGGGACATGGCATTGGAGAGACCCCCCCCACAGCTGCACCCCCCATCACACCCCAGAGCCATGGGGCTGGGAGGCATGAGTGGGTTTGGGATGTGCCCCCCCGTAGACCAGCCATAGGGCACAAGCCACCCGTTCCCATGGGTTCAGCCTGGGGGGGGGGGGCGGTGTACAAGCAGGATTTCCACACCCCCCCCCCCAAACTGGCTGCAGGTTTTGAGGTGCTCTCACCTCGATGTGCTCCTTGGTGATGAGCCAGGGCCGGTGCGCCAGCAGCTTGTTGATCTCATTGAGGTTCCTGAGCTTCGGGGGGGCACAGTGCAGCCCCTGCAGCCATGCGGGGTTCCCCCCAACCTGCAGGAACTCCCCCATGTGCAAGCCCACCAGGTAGGAGCACTGGTGCCGAGCTGCTGCCTGTGGGCAGAGCCGGGGCAGTCAGCACCCAACCCTGCTAGAAGGCTTGGAGAAGCCACAGCAAGGAGCCACCACCTCCCTCCATCCCTCTTGGAGGGTTTTCCTTAGGGATGAGTGTCCAGATAGGAGTATCTGCCCCCCTCCACCACCATCAGCACCAGTCCCCATGGACTGGAGGGGAAGGGTGATGGGTACCCAGGGCATCAGTACCAGTACCCCAGGATGCCGGGTACCCAGGAGGGTCACCATGTGACCAAGCCTCTGGGACCACAGCTCCAAGGAGGACCCATCCCCGAGGTCCCAAAAGCCAAGCAGAGGACCCCAGAGCCCAAAGCAGCCCCCTGCTCACCATGATGGCGATGTAGTGGCGCTTGTGGTAGGGCAGGGGCCCGTCCATGCGCAGCAGGAGGCACTGGGTCTTCCAGAAGCTGCTGAGATACTGGGGGTGCAGCCCCATGACCATGGTGATGTTGTCCACCCGGCCTGCTGAGACGAAGGCCTCGATGAGGAGCTGGCGCAGGCTGCTCTCCATCCCCTCCTGCAGGATCTGCGGGCATGGCGAGAAGAGGACTTCGTGCTGCAGCCCCCCTATCCTATAGGAACATCCCCTAAACCCAAGCATGAGGACCCAGCAGCACCCCTCCCACCCTGCTGAGCACTCACCCCTGCCCGGTACGGACATCGCCTCTGCTCCCCACTGCTCCCAGCTCTGGGGGGCTCCATGGCGGACCCTGCACAGCCCCACCAGTGGGGTTGTTTGGTTGTTTGGGCCCTGGTGTGCAATGGGGAGGAGGAGACGGGTCCCGCCCCCCGCCTCCCTGGGTGACGAAACCACTCTGTTATCTCCAGTGCAGGAGGAACATCTGGGACCCAGGCACTGGGAGCTGAGATAGGGCTGAAGGTGGCCTATGGGGACTACAGGGTGTTACTGGGTGGTGGCAGCACAGGGGGAAGGCATTTGGATGAATGGGGAAACTGAGGTACGGCAGGGTGGAACAGAACTGCTCCCCCCCACTGCCACAAGGGGGACAGCAGAGTGGGGACCCTTCCCCATCGCACCCCAGCACCAGCAATAGGGGGTGGGAATCCTGCCCTGTCCCCCACCAGCACCCACCCAGGGCCATCCCCATCCTCTCACCTCTTGCAGGGGGATGAAGGCGCTGGGCCCCTTCTCCAGCTCCTGGGGGACCTGGATCCCTGCGTCCTAGGAAGGAAGGAACAATGCTGTCAGCCCGGCCGCTGAGTGTCCCAGGGACATGGGTGTCAATGGCAGACAGGGGACATGCAGCACCCATGGGTGTCAAATGCAGACAGGGGACACATAGCACCCACAGGTGTCAAACGCAGACAGGGGACACACAGCACCCATGGGTGCCAATTGCAGAGAGGGGACATGCAGCACCCGTGGATGCCAACCACAGAAAGGGGACACACAGCACCCATGGGTGTCAAACGCAGACAGGACACACACAGCACCCATGGGTGCCAATTGCAGACAGGGAATATGCAGCACACATGGGTGCCAACCGCAGACATGCAGCACCCATGGGTGTCACCTGCAGACAGGGCACATGCAGCACCCATGGGTGCCAACCACAGACCGCGCACCCCACTCCCAGTGGTGCCCTGTTAAGGACCTTGCCACCAGCGTCTGCATCCAGCAGCACCCATCGCTCCCAGCAGGATGCTCCTGCCCTGAGTCACCACTGAAGAGCCTGGGGTGACACTGGGGTGACAGCGGGTGCTGAGCTGGCTCGGTGCTGACTCACGTTTGGGGGCAAAAGAGCTGCTTTGGTGCTCCAAGAGGCTCCCTTGGGACCCCAGCAATGCAAACCCATGGGGACAGACCGTGGATTTCCAGCCTGGGTGGCAGGAAGGAGCCTGGAGCCCAGCAATGACAGCTCAGGGTGACCTTGGAAGGTGCATTTTCATCATCCCTCCAAAGAGACTCGTTCTGTCTGGCTGCATTAAGCGTTGCTCAGTGGTTAACCCTCACTGCACCACCGCTGTGCCAGGTACCACCTCCTGCTTCCACTGCTGGGGAAACTGAGGCACAGAGGCAAGGCGCTGGCCCAGACCTGCTCCACAACCTGCTCCCAACCTCCAGCCTGCCCTGAGGCTCTACGGAGGCGCTGGGGAAGGAGTTAATCCCTCGGGAGCAGGCGCAGGGTGTGCCAAGCAGCGCTGGTGCCAGTGCTTAGTCAGGTGTTGGAAAATCATTCCCGATAAGGGGAGGTTAAGCAAACACCCTGCAGGCAGCCGGCAGAGCAGGTCTGTCCCTCGGAACCATCTCCTGCCTGGAACGGGGCTGGAAGCTGCCCCATGGCCGTGCTGGGGGGTGAGAGCAGCGCCAAGGGCATGGTGGATGGGACGGTTCCAGCCCATGGTACCAAGGTCTAGGGCATCCCCACCAGCACCGGCCTCCCCCAGCTGGCTCCAAAGCACCAGGACAGCACGGGAGTGTTAAGACTTTACAGTCTTAAAGAGATGCCATCCCCAGCTTCCCAGGAAAGTCGGAATGCTGGAGGACCGAAGTTGCAGACTGGCAACAGGGATATCCCATAAAACCCCACAGGCACCTCAGGGACTCACTCCGCACGTTAGCCTCCAAATCCAAAAGCCATGGGTAATGCCAGGTACGGGGACATGGAAAGAGATCCCATTGCCAGTCCGGGAATAGCAGCAATTGGACGGAGCCACCAGAGGCCCCTTGTCTCACCTCCCAGCCCACACCTCCAGGCAGAACCTCAGCTCCACAGCATTAAGGACATCCCAAGATCTCCCTTTTCAACCATCCCAGTGCCAGGATGGGGCCAATCCATCCCCAGAACCCCTGGGTGGGCCCCCAGCAGCACCCTTATCCTTAGGCTGGAGCCGGCCCCTGCTCCTCCATCACATTCCCGGTTCCCCGCTCCCTACAACCAGTCCCGAAGAGGGGGGACAACGGATGGATCACCCCATCCCACCCCGGGAGGGCGATGCCAATCGGGACAGCCCCGGGCAGCCCGGCCCGGCCCTTACCTCGCAGCCCCGCCGGCCCCCACAGCCCCGGTAGTGCCGCAGCCCCGCGGGGCCGCACGGAGAGCCGGCCACCAGCATGGCGGGGCCGGCCCCGGGGGGGGGACGCGGGGAGTCCCGGGGTCCCCCCGGGCTCTAGAACGCTGCAAGCTCACGGTGCCCCGGCACCCGTGCGGCTTTCATAGCGCGGCGGCGGGGCGGCCACGCCCCCTTCTGCGTCTCTGCCAATGGGCAAAGAGGAGGCGTGGCCAAGGCGCGGCCGTCAACCAATGGGGAGCGGCGGCGGCGCAAGGAGTGCTGGGGGTTGTAGTTCGCCGTGAGTCCCAGCGGAAGGAGCCGGACCGTCACTCGCAGCATTCCCATCCCTCGATACAGGGAGCGATGGGAAACCACTGCTGGGGCCAGGGGGGGAAAGGAACCAGCTAGAATCCCCCTCCTGCCACCCGCAGCCCCCCATGCATCCCTACAGGACACTGGAATTCACCCACCGAGGAGGAGCCCCAAGAGTTGCAGCTCCCATCCTCTGAAATAACACAACCCAAAGCCAATAAAAAAGGAAAGAAGGCAAAAAATACCCCCCCTCATCCCCCCACCGTGGCCAGCCACCGACGGCTGCACTGATAACAGCCTGCTGCTGCTTGACAGCCTGCACATGGCAAAGTCCAGCCGATGGGAACTGCTGCACAAACAACTCCGGATTTGCCTGGAAACAGCTTCCAGCAGCTCTGGGCCCAAGCTCCGGCCCATTAACCCAGCATGGCATGAACTCAATGTGGCAGCACAGCCAAGAGCGTCAGATGCCCCATGGACGGCTGCTCCTTGTCCTTGTCCCCTTCCTGGCACGGCTCAGACACCCAACACCCTGCTGCTATTTATAGGCGTGTTTTGCTGTCTCTGTTCTCCCCTTTCTGCCCCCCTCCCCCCCGAAAGCTCTGGACACGAGGGTGACACGTTGACATGGTCACAGGGACCACAGGGCCGTGGTGAGAGGTGGGCTCACCTCTCCAGGCAGTGATCCAGCTGGAGATGCTGCCAAGTATCCAATTTAAAAATATCCCATCAGAAGACAGCAAAGGCTGTGCCAGGAGGATGTCTTCCCTGGAGCTGTCACGCTGCTGCAAGGAGCAAGAGCAGAGCAGCACACAATTAATCCCATCTGTTCCACAGCCCCAGGTCAGCGCATCCTGGCCGATGAGCACCAGTGTTTGCATCCTGCCATGCAGGTGCCAGAATCCTGGAATGGTTTGGGTTGGAAGGGACCTTAAAGCACACCCAGGGCAGGGACACCTTACACTAGAGCAGCTTGCTCCAAGCCCTATCCAACCTGGCCTTGAAAACTTCCAAGGGACAGTGACTGCAGCCCTGCCCTGGGCAGCCTGTTCCAATGCCTGAACACCCTTTGGCAAAGGAATTGTTCCCAATCTCCATCTAAACCTCCCCTGGTGCAGCTTGAGGCTGTTTCCTCTTGTCCCATTCCTTATTCCTTGGGAGCAGAGACTGATCCCACCTCACTACAACCTCCTGTCAGGTACTTGTAGAGAGCAATAAGGTCCCCCTGAGCCTTCACCAGGTCCCTCAGCCATTCCTCCTCAGACTTGTGCTCCAGGCTCTGTTACCCACTTGCTCCTCAAGGAAATACAACTGGATGAGGGTTTCTCCATGCTGGTTGATCCCAGGCACACAGCAGCACTCCAGTGAGGCCCAATGCAATATTCCTTGGAAAAAGGGTGACAAAGGAGATGCAACATTTCCTTGAGAGACAAACCTGAGAGCTGAACCCAACCACCCTGTTCCCAGCACCACCAATCATGGGAAACAAGCGACAGCTCAGCAATTCCTTAGGGACTGACAGTGCTCGAGACACTGACTGGATAAATCTCGCTTGGGTTGAAGAGCTGCAAGGAAGCTGAGCAGGGAGGCAATGCCAATTGCTCAACATAAGTCACCTTAGAGCAAACAGCAAGGTTGACCGGGGACAACTGCTTGGGACGTCACCAGGTTGGTGGTTTTGGCCAGCCTGGACTCTGAGGACAAAGGGAAGCAGCAGAGACCACTCAAGGACTGTCCATAGGGAGCCCCTGGAGCAGATAAGATACCCATCATTAAGTGTTTCCCTTCCTCACATGCCCCACTCCTGTAGGAAGATGTGGGAACTGGATCACCCCCATGGCTGGTCACCCCACACCTCCCCACTAACACCCTCCAGTGGGAAAACCCACCAGCACCAAGCCTTGGGGAGCTGGAAGAAAGAAGCCCAGCCCATTTGTGGGGAGAAGAAGATTCCTCTGCAGCTGCAGCATTTGGAGCCATAGAGGCCACTGCTAAATGTGGTCCTTGGTACTGCAGCACCTCTGAGGCCAACAGGAGCATCCTGCTCCATCAGTGTTTCTACACCAAAGGAGGATGGACATGTCTTCTGCAGCATAAATACCTTAGAAACAATGGTTCCTACTGGTTCGTGATCCTCACTGCTCTGGAAGCTTTGGGAATGGCAATAGGAGGGAGCTGCTATCTCCACGTGCTCTGGGAGCAGGGACTGAACACAGTGGAGCTGGTGTGGAACTGGTAAGGACGGGGGTTACAGCCAAAACACCTTTGGACTCCTGGAACTCTGGAGATTCCCTTTGGAAGAAGGCAAAGGGCAGCTGAGTTTTCTTTGTGGAAATCTTTTTAAAAAGGGGAAAACTCCATCCCAAAGGAGCAGGTCTCATTGCCAGTTTGCTCCCTTCATCTCCAGCCCAAGGCTGGTGCTCTCTTCTCCTGGCTCAGCTACAACACATCACTTACTACAGCTTGAAAGGACTTAAAGATCCTCAGTGTTGGGGTTCTTTAAAGCCCATTTTAAAGCCTGTTGCCCCCAGTGCTCCCAGGAAAGCCCAGCAATGAGGGAGGAATGGAAGGGAATGTGGTGCTGAGTAATTACCAGGCTGGTTAAGTCGGTTGACTTCTGCTTGAGCAGGTTTAGTTCTGCTGCAGGTACATGCTATTAGGCTGCAAAAGAGTTTCAGATCCTTGCCAGGGGCCCTGCAAGATGGCAAGGGAGATATTTAGGCAAGTAATTACTTAAGACAAACCAGGTTAAAATCTAATCCTCTTGGTTAGGAAGTGCTTTGCAAACCCAAGCACCTTCAGCTCCCCAGCTCAGCACTGCAGAGACACTGCGCTTCAGGCAAGGTGCAGCCAAAGATCAGCTCACCTGAAAGGATTGGAATGGGGAAAAAACCTGGAACTCAGTTTTTACCTGGATTTGGTCACTAGCAAGTGGCTGAGATCAGTGTGTCCTATTTATGTGTGTTCAGTTACTGTTAAAACTCTGTTTTCCTAAAGCTTTAGAATAAAGCAATCACAACTCAAAATGAACTGAATGTATCTATATATCCTTCTGCAAGCACTGGATAAACGAGGTAAAGGCAGGAGCCAGCCATTTCTTACCCAATGTCTGGCTGGAAAGTGCAGCAATTCCCTGAATCCAGCCGGAATCTCCCTGCAGCTCCACACGGCAGACACCAAGAAGCCCCCCGGAGGCACCAGGGTTGGAGCAGGAGGTTCTTTGCCTGGCTCCAGCTCTCCCCGCTGCGCTCAGCCTTTGGCACATCAACTCTCATCTATCTCCTGCCCTGCTGTAAAGCAGGATAATTGGGCCCATTCCCATTGCTGTGCTCAGCAGAGATAAAGCACCCTGGAAGCGCCAAGCACCGCTGGCACACTCAGGCAGCAGCAGGAAGGTGCCAGCTCACCTTCTCAAGGGGCAGTTTGTCATCCAGGCACCTGAAAGCAAGCATAAGGAGGAGGAATAGGGATGAGGAGCTGCTGAAGGCTGCAGATTTAAGGCTCAGCTCAGTTACATGCTGTGAAGGACACACTGGATGAAGCACAGTGGTTTGGAACCCTCTCCCTGTGTATCCCCAAGGGGTTCTGCCCTGATTGAAGACACTAAGCCCTGGTTTTTGGCACAGGTACTTGTAGAAGGCATCACTCTGTGCTGCAGAAACAATGGGAGGCTGCAGGGCGTGAAGCAGGAGGGCTAAGGTTTGCATTTCCCCACCCTGCAATGCAGGGAGCAGACATTCAAGGACACAGCAGGTCCTTGCCTGGTGTAAACAGGCAGGAAAAGCACCCAGCGCTGACCTGCAGCTCCCACAGGACAGGGACATTCCCAAATTGAACTCTCCAGGAGGTTTTCACTCCCAGATTTCTGTTGGGAAATGAGAAGCTTTAAGAAACAAACCCCAAAGCCCTGGTTTTCCTCCAGAGTTGGGGCTGGGGTAAGGGGAAGACTTCACATGGTATTTACTCACCTCCCTTGCATCCCCCCTTCTCCTTCTGGCTTCTTGTTTCTATGCTCTGCCTTCATTCTTGGGGAAAAAAATACAGCCCAGATCCCGTGGGATGCAGCTGGATGGGTCCTGGGAAGCTAGATGTAACCAAGTAACAAGGAGCCTAGCAACAGCCTTCATCAGGAGGATTTAAAGAGGGAAATGAAAGCAGCAAACAACAGAAATCCAGCATCAATCCCAAACGCAACCAGACCCCAAAGCAACACTATGGGTGCTTTGACCACCAGGAGCTAAAGCAGTTGTGGGCAGGGGAAGGTGCTTTGGCTTTCCTGCAGGTAGAGGAAGTCTGAGACACAGATGAGGCTTTTTGAAAACACTTTTACAGTCGCCAAAGAGTTTTGTACAAATCAAAGCATCCCGTTGAAAATCGCCATTAGTACAAACATACAAAGGAACGATGTTCTGACTACAAATCATCAGCTACTTGAGTGCATGATCCATTCAGCACAGCTAAAAAACCCCCATCGTATATACAACAGGGCCCTTCTCCCTCTTCTTTTACCCTGAGGGAGGTGAAAAAGCAAAGCCCCCAGTTAAAAAAGCCCCACCAATGCACCTCATATCCTAAGAAGGTGTGAAGTAGAAAATCTGGGGTGGTATTTCCCTGCTGGCAACAGCTTCAGTTTTGTCTTCTTGTTTTCACCCCAAAATAAACCCATACAACCAAAACCAAGCCCATGGCGTTGGGTTGGATGCTCCAGCATGCTCCTTCCGTGCTGGGAGCCAACATCATCCCAAAAAGTGCCTTGAGTAAAGTCATCTTTAATAGGGAAAACCCAATCATCACAAGCTTGAGGGAAAAGCTTCATTAAAGCCCTGCATCAAAAAGGTTTCTCCTCTCTCTATCCACCTTCAGCACCAGACCATGGTTCCATCTCCCACTCCTCTCAGCATCCAGCCCCACACATGGCTCCTCATGCTCTGACTGGTGCTGGGATGCTGAGGAGCAGTCCTGCCCTCTGGGAGCTGCACCCCATGAGGCAGAGCATGGGGAGTGCTCACCTCAGAGAGGTCTGTGGGCTCGGGGCTGCTCCCACAAAGTACGTCCCTGTTCCAGGGAGCTTTCATAGCCCTTTGATTCCGCTGGCTTCTGCTCAGCAGTGAGGAACAGCCCTGGAGAGCCCCACAGAACACTTCCTGAGGAAGCACTTTCCTAATCCAAGCCCTGCTTCTGCAGCTGGAAGGGAGCTCTGGGGAGCTCAGCCCATGGAACAGAGGGAACAGCCAAGCCTTGGATGCTCCTGGTGTAAAGAAACAAAGTGAAAGATGCTTGATCACACCAAGCTGCAGAAGTCATCAGTGCCCCACAGGTCACCAAGTAACCAGGAGGAAGGGGGGGTGTCTGTATCCTTGCACTCTGGCTCCCAACCTGAAATCTATTGGAAGAAGACAAGAAAACACAACCCCAGGCAGTTTGGTTTTTCCATAGAAAAGAAGAAAAACCCCAGAAACAAACCCAAAACCCCCTTCCAAGAGAAATATAAAGCCCCCATTTTGGGAGCATCTTGCAAAAAAGGCTGGATCAAGCATTCTCAGCAGTGGCACAATGTTCCAGTAATGTCTGTTGGGCTGGTGATTTATCAGCTTCCTTTTGAAAAGGGAAGAGTTGAAGGGAAACCAAGCTCCCACCACACGCAGCTCCTGACTGGCCACGGCTATTGCCTCACAGCAGCAGGTTGGGAACCAAGCAAAGTCTCTAATGCAGCAGGTTCCTCATTGCTAATAGAAAGGGTTGGCAGTGGCAGGAACTGAAAGAGATATTTAGGATGGCTGGGACCTCTCCCCATGGATCACCGTGGTACTAGGCTGGTATTCAACAGAGATGGATGGGGACCAGCCACGCTCAGGATGCTGTCGAAAGGCAACACACACACACCAGGCGTTTCCATCGAGTCCACAGCAGGGGGAGAGGGACCACACTGAGGTTTTGGCTTCCAGCGATCAGGCAGGTCTCCCAGAGTCCTTGGCTAATGCTGGGGAAAGCTCCCACATTGGGGGCTTGGTTCTAAGGGGAGGTTATTGCTCCCGACTTCTCAGGCTTTTTGCCCTTCGATAGGGCAGCTGCTTGCTTCAGGAGTTCTCTGTTCTTGGCCTGGAAACAGAGTGAAAACGGGGATTTAAATGGATCATCATTAGTTCTTGGGCTCCTAGAATTGGCTGGCCACAAGCTGCTGGCTTCAAGCAGGCAGATGAGAAAGGAGGTGAATGTGGCTCTCTGGCACCACAGCACGAGCTCAAGTCTGGCATCTCATCTCTAAGCACCTACAAAAGGCTCTTCCACCGTTTTCCCCTCATGGCCCACTGCTGTAAGGAAGAAGTGGCAGCCATGCATCCCTACCAGCTTTCCAAACCCATGAGAGCACCACTGTGTAGTAACTTACTCTGGTTTGCACTTAATTAAAACTCAGATCAACCTACAAACAAGGCTCTCCAGTCCCTTTTACCAGACTTTGGAGCTCACTCTCCTCTATTCTAGGAAATAAATCATCTTCTAGCCTATGATAAACCATGCTCCAGCTGTAGGGTAGGGGGTAAAACCTGTGTGAAGACAGATACAGGTCCTCTGCATTAGTTCTCAGTGAATGAATGACTATGTAAAGAGTAATTAAACCATCTGCTCCAGTGCTGCATGCAGTAAAGCAGCTTCTTTTGCCTCCTGCAGATTGGAAGCATACAGGCAACTCCTGCTTCCCCCCATGGAAAGAAAAAGACAAAGCAAGAGCATATTCTAACAGTGAATCATAGGAACACTCCAAGGCACCTTCAGTACACCGAGAGTATGTGAACTTTTATTTGGCATCAGTGAAGTTTCCAGAGCCTCAGTCAACACTAGCTGAAGAAAACACTGGGACACAACGGAAAGAATGTATTCCAGGCAGGAAAGCATTTGCAAAGAGGGCTCATCTCCCTCTTAGCCCTTGACCTCCTGGCCAAGGCAAGCAAAAAGTGGAGGTTTGTGCTAATGTCTATTCCAAACTGGAGTGTTTGGACACCCAAACAGGAGGGAGAGAGCTCAAGGCTGACACAGGCAGTGCAGGATCGCTAAGAGCACGGATCAGTGGCTCTGTCAGCCCCTCAAACACAACCCACCAGTGCTCATGAGGACAAGAAGCACATCCAGCCCTCTGCACATTACACAAACACACAGACAGAACCTGTCTTCCACTCTGATCAGTGACTTGGGTGTGTGCTGCTGGAGGAGGGGTTGTTTGCTCCGGGGGAATATAAGCCTTTGGTCTTAGCCCCTCCTATTTCTCATTGCTAGGGCTTGAGATCATTCCATCCCCCAGAACAATTAAAGGGTGCAAAGTTCATTTCTGTGTCTGATTTCTTCCCTGTAACCAGCTCCCCTTTGACCTGATCTCTTTGGTGGCTCACAGGGTATTCATGCTGATTGTCTGCCTACTGTTTCCATGGCCATGACAGGAATCCTGCTCTCCCTGTTCCCTCAAACCTGCTTGATTTGGACTCCAGAGATGAAATGCTAAAGGAACTGCCAGTTGTTTCTTGAGCTTTTGTTCTCTCTGGTTGCTGGCCCCATAAATCACATTAAAAGGGGGGCAGACAATGGTTCTACAGTCTGGAGAAACAGGTTCAAACCTGATTTTGGCAGTAGCTAAAATGAGTTTGATGGTTCCCCTCAACTTCACAATAGAGTAAGAGGAGAGAGCAGCAAGGTGAATATAAATAGGGGTTACAATGCACTGCAGCCTGCTACAGAACTGGCAGGACAGAGAGGACAGGGCTGAGGAGCTTTAACAGAGCTGTGTGTGCAGCAGCTCACAAGTGACTGTTCTCAGTCACTCCTGGGTCCAGCAGAGCTCAGCAAATGAGAACAAAAAAGCTGTCACCTGTAACTGCTCCATGACCTCCTTGTGTGTCTTCTCCATCTGGTTCATCTTTGCCCTCATCTGCGACTCCTGGTACTGCAGGTCAGCTTTCAGCTCGGTGATCTGCAAAGAAATCAGTCAGAAGCAAGTGAGCTGGAAGGAGAGATTAATGCCTTCACCCCCCATGCACCCTGCAGAAGCTGTGTGAGACTGGATGAGTTCAGGAACATGCTGGGGGAGTGAAGCCAGAAACTCTCTTGCTCATTCCCAAGATAAAGCCAGACTCCACTGGAGTGTGATCTGTGTGAAGATGTCAGCATCTGACAAGGGGGGAAGCAAGCCAAGGGCTGTACCTTCTTCTCCTTCTCCAAAATCATCTGGTCTTTCTGGTGCAGCATCTTCTTTAGAGTAGCCACTTCCTCCTTCAGCTGGGCAATGATAACAAAGTGGTCAGTGCCAGGAGAGTCCAGGGCGAGGTCTGGAGAAAAACTGTAGCAAGAACAGGGAGAGACTCTTGTCACAACCCCTCCTCTTCACCAAGGCAGGGAACCCCCCCCAGAGGGTACTGAAGGAGAAAAGGAATCATTTAATGACACATTGTGTCTTCCAACCACTCTTTGAATGCAGGTGGTACCTGTATGCCTGCTCTGGATGCCACAGGAACACAAGGAACAGGGATTTCATGTGCTATATCGAGTTGTGCTGCTGCACAATCAGCAGGGACGCAGCACTTCTATGGGTGACCATCAACCAGTGTCTGCAGCAACCATTCCAACAGTCCAGATCTTTATTCAAACCCAAGAGTTGAGGACAGGAATGAAGCTAATGGACCTTCATGCAAACACCGAGGAACTCTGCTCTTGGATGTACAGCAAAATCTCACTGAGTTCAGAGCAGGAAAGGCTTTCTCCAGGAAGAGAAATAGCTGCACTTACACACCACCAGGCACTCTAACCCTAAGCAACCAGCTGAAAAGTTACCTGGGCATGAGTCACTCGCCTGCCCTGGTAATCCCTACATCCCCCTGCAAGGCAGCCAGTGACCTGGGCAGCCACACAGAGCCTTGCAGTGTGCACTATTTCACATCATAAGATATGATAAGCTGCAGCCACAGGCGCAGAGAGCTCACCTGATCTTTGCCTGCTGTCTGCTCCTGACTGCAGTCATGGTAAAGCTGGTTTTTATCTGTTGGTGTGTTAAAAGGGCAGCACCCTCCCAGCCACACACACCTGAAACTGCTGCATTAAACTGGAACAGCAATAAAAGAACAAAGCTTTGCCTAGAAGATGACTTCAAGTCTGGCCCTTATCAGGCCTCTATAGATAATATAAAGATCTGCTATAAAGATCAAGAGCCAGGGTTACCTGAAGGACAGCTCTTTTTAAAGCCTCCAGAGTAAGTCAACACATCCTAAAGCCTGCATTCAGCTCTAAAGCTGCAGTGGGCTGGGGAAGGCATGGTTTGAATTTCAATCACTGCCTCCGCCAAGACACCTCCAGGCCCCATGTGGCCACCAAGGCAGAGGGGACCGGCTGCTCATCATGTCTGGAAATCACCCATTCTCTGATTAGAAGCACATTGATTGGACTCATCAGTAAGGATGGGGCAGAAGAAAAGGCTCTTTCCACCTCTGTGCTGGGAAGCTACAGGGACAGGAAGCTAAGCAGGGACAGCATCACAGATGCTGAGAGATATGGCAGGTCTCTGGGTCCACCACTGTTGCTCACCCTGGGCAGCTCTCCAGTGCACAAGAGTTTCATACATGCAGGGAATCCTTCCATTTCAAAACTATTCCCGAGTTTCCCAAGTGCAGGCTGTGCACAATGATGGTGGGTGCTCCAGCACCTTCCTGTGTGCAAGCCTGTTACTAACAGTAGCTTTCATTTCCCACTCAGTGCAAATATGCCGAGGAGGAGAGAAAGAAAGGATAGATTAAAACCCCAGCCTCCACAGGGAGAAAGCTTCCTCACTGATTCCCTCTTGCTGACATCCAAGCAAGCTTCCCTCCTGCGTATCCTGAGCTGACAAAGAGTGCCAGGAGATGCTCCCATTTCCCTGAGCAGCTCCAGTAGGAAAAGCTCCCTCCTTGGCAGCTCCTGTTGCCATGCTCCCGGTGGAGCAAGGAAGGGGAGACCCAGCCCTGCCACCCAGCGGGGAGAAGGGACAGGAGGGTCACCAGCACTCAGGGGCTGCGGGCAGAGCTGGTGCCTGCCCCCAGGGTCTGCACCCACAAGTGGGTGACAGTGGGCTCAGGGTGCCCAGGCAGCATCCCCTCCTGTTGCATATGTGAGCACAGCCCCTTGGGATAGGTCAAGGGGCCACTGCTCTCCATGTCTGAGCAGGATAAAGTGCATGTCTCTGAAGCACACAGATGAGCTACTGTTGCTTCCAGTGGAGGCAGAGGGAAAACTGGAGCAATTCCAAAGACACCTGCCCCTCTATCAAGCAGAAAAGGAACCAAATGACTGTTCCATCATGGAATGAGTTGGGTTAGAAAGGACCTTAAAGCTCATCCAGTTCCAACCCCCTGCCACAGCAGCGACACCTTCCACTAGAGCAGCTTGCTCCAAGCCCTATCCGACCTGCACTGGAAATTTGGCTGGAGCCAGAATGTGCTGTAGAGCTGATCTCAGCAGTGAAGAGGTGCTGGCTGTGTCTCACCCCACTCCAGGCTACGCTGTGCTAACCCTAACTGCACACACAGGCTGACTCTGGAGAGGACAATCTTCTACATAATGGGGCAAGAAGAAAGTTTTTGGGGGGGTCTCAACCTCACAAACCCCTACCCAGCAACTCCAAAACGCCACTTAATGAACCACCATTCTTATTGCACTCCAGAAGCAGAGCCCTGGGTCTATTTGAGGCAGCTGCAGCCTGCCTTTCCTACAGCACATTGCTGGAGCTCTTCAGGAGTTGCTAAAATTACCCACAGTTTGTTGCTGGGAGTCAGAGTGTGTGGCAAGGAGCAGAGCCTTGGCCAGGCTCACAACAAGAGCAAAGGAAGGCATTTGATTCCTCTCAGACAGGCTCCTGGTTTGCACATGAATGACCGAGCAATTGATGCCAGAGCTGGGGACCTTTTGCTCCTTGGCTATTTGCAGTAGGGTATTATACAAATGGGCTACTACAATGAGTTGTTAGCCCAGGGTTTAGTGAGCAGATAGCAATACCTGGTGCTGTCCTACAACCTCAGAAGGCAAGCAGGAGCCCCTAGAGAGGGAAAGCTGCTGCAGTACTAATGGGCTGCGTGAGTTCTACCAGGGACTTAGCCCCAGTCTCTGCTCTGGCTCCACTAGCACTGAATTCAGATGAGTTCTACTTCCCATTGGAGCATTGCAAACATGAACAGGATACCTTGTCAGTGGTATCTATAGGACAGATGCAATCTGTGATCTCAAAGAGAAAACATTCAAGGCAGGTAGTGATTCTTTCATTACCAGTGGCTCTAACAGACCCTTTGGTCTGAGCCTATGCTCTGTGCTCCCAAATCACTGCTGTTGGGACAGAGATCCATCAAGAGGGATGGTTTCCATGGATGAGGCAGTTCCCAGGGAAGGAGGGAGGGCAAGAGGGGAGAAAACAACTCGTGCTCTCACTTCAGGATGTCAGTGCCTTGAGAAACAGGACAATGGTGGGCACCAAGACTCTGTTGGGAAGCAGCCCACGGCGCCAGCGTGGACGGGGCACTCTGGATAGGGGGACAAAGCATCTCGGGAGAGGAAGGAACGCTGAGAAGCAGAGAGGAAAGGCAGGAATGAAAATCTGCATGTACAAGACCATAAAAAAAAATAAAAAAATCAATCAAAATCCATCTCAATCTTCCTGTTTCTGCTCTCTCCCATTCTGCTGCACATGCAGCCAGCATCAATCCAGCACAAATTCTGACATCAGGATGGGATCTGATGCTTTCCAGCCAAGCTTCTTGCTTGGGAGCAGAGGAGGGATACAGGAGGTGAGTCTCCATCCTCCCCTCCAAGGCAGCCTCCCTGCAGACCAGGCTGATAGACCCAAAAGCACAAAGGCTGCAGAACTCAAGTCGAGAGCATAGCCAAGAGCCCCCCTCTCCCTCTAACTGCGAGGAGAGGCTGGAGCTGATCTGGCTCCAGGGCGCTCAGCCAAGGAGCAGGTTCTATTCTACCAGGTCCAGGCACTAGGTATTAATTTCCTCTTCAAACCTATGTCTAAATGGCAAGGAACACTGGACTGCCAGGCTCTGGAGAGCTGTTAATGCAGCCCCTCAATGTCCCAAAACTCAAGCATGAAAGCTTCCTGCTATTCACACAGCACTCTGTCTCATATAGAACTCCGCAAACAAGACAGCCCACCCCCAATTTCCCCATGTTCCAGGCTCACCTGTCACCATTGGCAGATATGGCATCAAACTTGGCTTTCTTCTTTGGGATTTCATTCTGAATAGAAGAGGTGGATAAGGTTTTCTGGCTGGAAAAGAAATGAGGAAATGGGATGTCAGACCCTGAATGACTTGCAGTCGAAGACAGAGAAGCAGATAAATATTCCCACCCACTTTAAGCCCATTAAACCAGTATTTTCTAGCACAAGAATGGTAAAAAATGCATTCCTTGAAGACTATCTGGAGACTAAAAATAAGCAGGCACCAGTGCGTCAGTCAGAGCAGTAGGCAGGTGAAGAACTGCTACTCCCAATCTCCATTTCAAATCACGGAATTCCACAAATGCAGTTGAGCTGGAATTATGTACAAGTTCAGGAAGCTGAAGCACTGGTGGCCTACAAGTCTACTCCAGCACAATGAGCTCTGCAAACTAGCCAAGCCTCACTTAGCCAGAGCCTCCTGAATAACAGCCCAAAACCCATCACTGAAGGTGGGTACTTCTCCCAGTTCCTTTAGGAAGTGCACCTAAGGAGCAGGGAGCAGCCAGGCCCCACAGTTGCTCACCCTGTACATGCAGATTACCTGTTGTAATGGCTGCCACTGCTGAGCCTGCTGTACTGTTCCTTCTCCTGCAGGCTTGCTCGGGAGGAGCTGCTCAGGTGTTTGCACTGCTCTTTGGTCTTCTGTAGGACCCGTTTGTAGGACAGTGTGCACAACCAGCACAGCAGCTTCCCATCCACCTGCAATGTGAGAGTGGGGCAATTTGGGGTCTTGTTTTCAGCCCACAAACCAAACAGGGTGAAGGCAAGAAGCAGCTTCAGGCTTCAGATCCCATATGAACAAGCAGCGACTCAAGAAGTGCCTGGAAAGGTTTAGCAGTGCATCTGGCATGGCTGGCGCAATGCAGACAGGGTTCCTAAAGAAGCTTCTCCATCCTAACTGCAGCCTCTGCCAGGCTTTGCTTACAGCCCATCTAATAGCACCCATTCACCAGGACAGGCTAACTCAAGTGGGATTTCAAAGCAATGCCAAGGAACAGTATGTGCCAGGGTGCTCACCAAAACAGCAAGGGTCTCATCCTGAGGACAGGGATTATCAGTGCATTATCCCAAAGGACCAAGGGATGGTTACAGCCTGCAGGAACAAGGCTTCAAGCCTCCTAAGAAGCACTTGTGTTGTTGAAGCAAAGGGTGGCAGAAGCATGGAATGTGTTTCCTGGTGGAGGTATGACACTTCCAGCTCCTTCAGGGTATGTCCCAAATACTGAAGGGGGTGGACAGACAACCACTGTGATCAACCCTTTTACCTTTTTGGCCTCCTTTTACAGAGATACTGACCTTTTTCCGGTCATCCTTCCTGTCAAAGGCACACTGCTGCTTGCACTGCTCACAGGAGTGTGGAGGGCCATACTTCTTCTCCGAGTTTGTGCATCGCTGGCACTTGTTTCCAATAAATGCTGCTATGATGTTGCAGTACTGGCAGGGCTTGGGCTTTAAAAACAAAAACAGAGAGCAAATATAGCAGTGTCTTCTAATTACACCAATACATTGCTCTTTCTGCTTCTCCCCATCACTTCCAAGCTTGTATTTCCTTATTCCAATCCAAGACAAAATGCAGTTGGACCCCTGGTCTCCAGCTAAGTGTATTTAGCACCCAGACCATTTATCAAGTGCAACAAAATAACTAGAAAATCTGTAATACAATCCAGATCTCTTTTTCAGATTCCAGACAAGCACGAAAGAAAGATTTAGCACTGCTTCCTGCAGCAATCTCAGTTTGTGTAAGCACGCTCTCATTTCTATCGGCTACCCAATAGCTCATTTCCTGGCCTCAAATGATGCAGAGGTGCTCTTTTCTGTGCTGAAAGGAGAGAAAAGGTAAAAGCTTCACCCTTGAGGGACCTGCAAGTTACTGATCAGTCGTGCTATTACAACAGAGCAGCCCATAAACTGCTCGGAGGCAGCAGGATAGAGACAAAGAAGATGAAAGGAACAGAGGCTGCTGCTCACTTACTGTGCCGTAGAGCTTCACATTCTGAGCACACTTCTTGCATATTGTGTTGGTTTTGCTATTAAAAGAGAAAGATCATTCCATTAACACTTCCCCAAAGAACATTAAACCTCCATGGTTGAGGATCCCAGTCTCCCCTATGCTCAGTCTCTAGTGGCGAGGCTGTATTCATCTTCACTAGGGACTCAGATATCAAAGTGTGTTTCTTATCCCCATCTGGCTGAGGATAATTTGCCCAAAAGTGCTATTACAAAAGGTAGCTTTTAGTTAAGGCATCCCCAGATGCCACCAGGTCCTCCCAAATACAGGAATCTGAGCACTGGCTGATTGGCAGCAGACATGATTCAGTGCTGGTGACTGGATGAGGAGGTTAAGGCAGGACAGGGCAGAGATGTTTTTGTCCAGCACACATAGGAAAGAACATCTCGCACAACTGTGGTTACCAATTCTCCCTCTGTAACTTGCCACAGCTACAGGAAACACATTAGGAAATCAGTTTTGGGTACCAGAAATCAGGTAAGAGGGAAGCCGGTGGGAAGATGCACCCAGCTCCTTCATTGCAAGATGCATCTAAGCACTGACCAAAAACCAGACCAAGCAAAAAGTGCACACCTAAAGACACCACAGACTTGCCTAGAAGACCTTTGAAGAAGGCCAAGTCCTATACAGCAACAACCTAGAGGTTAAGACTCAGTCATTGAAGGGGTAGAATCATTCTGGTGTGCTGCTCTATAGAATACACTGGGCTCCCCCACTTCAGAGGGCATTTACCTTTCCTGCTGGAACTCAGTCCTGCAGTAAGTGCATTTGACAATGGGATGAGCAATCCGGCATTCCTGCAAGAACAGCAGCGTTGGGTGAGATGCAGCGCTTCCCTCCCACACCACCTCCCCACATCCCAGGTCACCTGCTGACCCCATGCACACCCACCCAGCAGGCAGGACATTTCCTCCCGGTACAGTCTGCTGCTGACAAGGGCTGAGAGCAGAGGGAGGGTGGCAGGAGCCATGTGTGTCACAGGTAAAGGGAAGATCGTAACAAGGGCTTATCTGTGCCCAGCACCCACTGGCCTCACCTCCCGGGGCAGGAACAGAGTTCTGCCACACTTACCCACACCTCCGCTCTTCCCAACCCAAACTGGGGCCCTAAGCTCGCGCCTCTCCTTCAACACACCAGAGATGCCCCTGAGCATCCCCAGTCCCTTCCAAACACCCCTGGTTCCCCCAGTGCTCCAAGCCTCCCTCCCAAACAGACCTTCAGTTGCCCCCACGCCTGCCCCCACGAACATCACCCACCTCCCTGCCGATTCCCCCCCAGTGGCCCCATAAATCCCTCTCCAGCACCCCCGAACACCCCACAACGCCCTCAGCACCGCCTGGCAAACAAGCTGTCTCTCATTATTGCACACCCCCAGCTCCCCCCGTGCCTCCAGCCCCTCAACACCTCCCCTATGCCCACCACGTACCCCGAGGCCCCAAAGAGCCACCCCAGCCCCGCTGTGAGCCCCGCCATAAGCAGACCCCGACCCCCTATAACCCCCCAGACCCCTTTAACCCCCTCCCGCCTCCCCTCCCTCACAAACGGCCCCAAACCGGCGCTGCCCCCGCCGGACCTTGCAGAGCTGCTGGCCCTGGCTGAGCGCCTCGAAGGGGAAGCGCTGGTGGCACTTGGTGCAGGCGTACAGCGCCGCCATCCCGCCGCCCCGCTGACAGGCGCGGCACGGCGCGACCCGCCCCGCCCGCCGAGCACCGCCCCGCCGACCGCTGCTATTGGCCAATTCCCTCGTCACTCACGCCAACACCGCTTCTGATTGGTTGCTCCTCAGAAGTGGGCGGAGCGATTTCGCGTCCTCCTCCTCCTGCCTCCCCCGCCCTCTTCTCTCCGCGGGTGGTGGGGAAGGGGCGGTGCTGACGTCACGCGGTGACGCAAGGAGCCCACGCCCACGCCCTCCGCTGCGTGACGCGGGCTTCGGGAGGGATGTCCCACAAGGCTTTGCGGGAGGGGACCCGGAAGTGGGGGTCGGCTTGGGGAGAGCCGAGCCGGGCCGAGCCGAGCCGAGCCGAGCCGAGCCGAGCCGAGCCGAGCCGGGCCGAGCGGAGCCGAGCTGGGCCGAGCCGAGCCGAGCTGAGCTGGGCCGAGCCGAGCCGGGCCGGGCCGGGCCGGGCCGGGCAGGGCCGGGCAGAGCCGAGCGGAGCCGGGCCCTGCTGATCCGAGCATAGCCTAGCACAGCCGAGCCGAGCCGAGCCGAGCCGAGCCCTGCTGATCCGAGCATAGCCTAGCACAGCCGAGCCGAACCGGGCCGGGCCGGGCCGAGCCCTGCCGATCCCAGCATAGCCCAGCACAGCCGAGCCGAACCGAGCCCTGCCGAGTCGGGCCAGGCCGGGCCGAGCCGAGCTTAGGGAAGGGGCTGGGCTGAACATGGGGAAGGGGCTGGACATGGGGGAGAGGCTGGGTTGGCCATAGTGAAGGTGGGTGCTAAACCCTCTGAGCTCCCCTGGGGGTGCAAAGCCTGCAGCTCTCCCCCGCATGCTCAGCATCACTTCTCCAAAGGGAGCGTCCAAGCCCCGCTTCCCTGGATGTCAAAGCGCATTTCATTGGCTGCAGCCAAGAGAAGCAAAGATGCGGAGTCCCACGGAATAAAGCCCATTATTCCTGCAGGATGAGCGTTCCCCCCCCAGACACTGCATTGGAGTCAGCAGCCCTGGTGGGGATGGTTAAAGCCATCAGTGCAGCTACCACTGCAGCAGGGTGTGGAACAAGGGGAAGGAAACCAGAGGAGCTTTAAGCTCCCTTCCAACCCAAACCATCTATGGAATGATTCGGACTTATTCCTGCTGCTGGGAAGGGGGGTGCCAGCATTGAAACCTGTGGGGTTTGGCCATGTGTAACCCAAGAGGTGAGCCCAGGCTGAGCACTGGGTCAAAGTCATCACACAGAGGGGTTCAGGGGGCCGTCACGGCAAGGGCTGTGTTTCACAGAGGACAGGCTGGGACTGGCAGGCGAACCCCCCCCGGACGACAGACAGGATCACTTCTGTAGGCTTTTATTGCTATAATGGTAAATCACCTCTTCCAGAGGGCTGGGAGCATCCTCTGACCTAATCCCTCTGCCGCACAGCTGCCTCCCAGGGCCCCACATCCCTCTGCCAGCCCCCATCTATCTGGAGCTGCCTGCAGGGGCACGGAGGGGCACGTCAGGCCAGGATGGGGAAGGAGGCAGCAGTGGCCACGCCACAGTTGTTGTCCTTCATGGCCATGAGGACGTAGCCGTCGTTGCCCCAGTAGGTGGACCAGGAGTTCTTGATGAGCCAGTAGCTCTTGCCATGCAGGACCCCATAGCCCACAGCCAGCACCGCGTGGTCCAGCGCCATCGTCTCGTTGCCTGGCCAGGAGAAGACAATGGAGCCACCTCATTCCCCATCCCTTGGAGCTGGAGCTCATTCCCAATCCCATATCCTCTGCCTGGTTTCTCCATCCCCAGCGAGTGAGATGTGGACATGGGGCTCACCACAGTGGGGCTCCTCATAGACCCCGTTGGCGTAGAAGGCGAAGGACTTGTGCGAGGCATCGATGTTGACAGCCACGGGGCCGTGCTTGACCAGCGCAGCCTTCAGAGCCGTGGCGCTGCCCGGCTCCACGGTGACGTACCCAGCGAGTTGGGCCACCAGCTCGGACTGGTTGCAGTGGCAGTAGCCGTTCTGTGGGGAGGAGGCTGGGGTGGCACTGGGGTCCCTCAGCAGGTGAGGGGGGCAGCACCCAAAGCCAAAGTGGAGCCTCCATCCGCTGCCAAAGGGATGGTCTGGGGGGGGGGAAGGCTTGGGAAGGGGGTGGCACTGCACCCTGCCACCCTCACCTGCCCCAGGTAGGGCCCATAGGACTCGGTGCTGGCGATGCCGCCGTGTTTCTTGATCCACTCGTAGGCTCTCCACTCCTCCCCCCCGTCACAGGCGTAGTTCCCGAAGCCCCAGGAGCAGTCGATGAGGACTTGTTGGGACAGGGGGGTCAGCACACCGGTCTGGAGAGGGGGCACGCGGCAGGGATGGGGACAGGCACCCTCCCGGCACCCCGGCCATCCCCATGGAGCGCAGCCCCGCTCCCACCTTGAGGAATAGGGCACCCTCCATCGCACCCGTGGTGGCAAAGCTCCAGCAGGACCCGCAGACGGCCTGGTCCTTCACGGGGGTCACAGCGCCTGGGGACACATTGAGCAGGGGATGATGATGCTGTCCCCATGCAAACCCCGGTGCACAGAGCTGGGCCCTGTCCACGCACGCTCACGGCACCAGCACCCTCCTTCACCATAGAGCCGCCAGTCGAGGCTCTCGGGCAGGATGAGGCCGGCGTAGAGCTCGGTGGGGAAGCGCTGCCCGGCGTTGGGGGCCCGGCTGCGGCGGCGGCCCCGCAGTGCAGCCAGCTCCTGGGGCGTGCGGTCGGCCAAGTGGTTCAGGGCCAGCGTGTAGGAGAGCGCGGCGCGGTTCCTGGAGTGCACGAACCTGCCCCGCGGTGGGGATGGCATCAGCTGGCACCGGCACCATCACCCGGTGCGAGGGCTTCCCACCCCTCCATCTGCTGGGATGCTGCGGAAGGGAAGGAGCATCCCATCCCCGAGCCCAGCTCCCCGTCATCCCGTACCGCATGTTGTGGATGAAGGCACGCTTGCGGTGCTCGTGCTCCTCCTCGCTGCTGTAGCTCTTGCTGAAGTGCTCCTTGTAGCGGTGGAAGAGGCGGTGGTGGATGTGGTCCATCTCCTGTGGGTGCCCCACGAACTCCTGCATGGGGTTGGCCACGATGCGGTGCTCGGGGCCGGCTGCGGGCCACTGCTTGCATTGCACCCCTGCCATGAGGACACAGCTCATGAGCCCCCCACTCTGAGTGGGGACCCCTAGCCAGAGGGTACAGCGTGGGCACCCCAAATGCAGTGGGGCTGTCCATCCCATATGCCCCTCTACTCTGCTTTTGCCCCTCTGCCCTCTCCTGAGGCCCCACTTGGAACACTGGGTGCACTTCTGGTTTCTCCAGCATAAGGACTTGGAGCTGTCCAGGTTGGATGGAGCTTGGAGCAACCTGGGTTAGAGGAGGGTGTCCCTGCCCATGGGACCGTGAGCTTTAAGGTCCCTTCCAACCCAAACCAGGCTGGGATTCTATGTTTCTATATGGATGCAGCTCTGCATCCACACCCTGTTCCAGAGCCATCTCACCCAGCACCATGCTAGGGAAGCACCCACATCACCCCAGCTACCCGATTAATCCTGTTTCTCCCTGCTTTTTACCCACCACACTAAATCACCCAAATGATGAAGCTCTTGCATGAAGACAAGAGATAAAGGTGCTACCTTTGGCAGTGGATGGGGACACTCACCCTCGGGGAGCTGGAAGACGCTGGGGGAGAAGCAGTGGCTGAAGGAGGAGTAGTCGATCTCATACTTGTCGTAGTGAGACCCCAGGAGGCTGTTGTAGCCCCGCACCTCGTAGTGCAGGGGCACGGGCCCGTGGGCAGAGCTGCCCACCCACAGCCTGTAGACATTCTTCTTGTGGCCCCAGTAGGAGATGTTCTGCCACACAGCGCAGGGCTGCCCCTGGCACCGCTCATCCCGCACCCGCTGGGCACAGCACATGAGTTAGGGACCAGGACCAGACCAGCACTGTGCCCCATGGGGGCACCCCATCTGCATCCATTTCACCTCCATCATCACCCATGGGCCCATCCAGCCCTATAGGTACCCTGTATTTACCTGCCCTCAGAGGGAGGTAGTCGCCAGACACCCTACACCCACTGCCCCATCCCGCATCCCGGAGGACTGTGCCCAGGGCTCACCTTGAAGTTCTCCAGGCTGGGGAAGACGCTCTGGGGGGTGATGAGGTCCCCATCGGTGCCGTTGATGCGGAAGCACTTGCGGACGTTCACCTCTGTCTCGGTGGTCTCGGGAGTCACCTTGAAGCTGGCACCAAAGGGCTCGATGGAGCCCAGCTGGTAGGTGACCACTTGGCCTGGGGACAGGGACAGTGCAAAAGCCAAGCCAAAACCCCACCTCCGGGCTCCCAGGAGGCAAAGGTCCTAGGGTGGATGGTGAAGGGTCAGGGGATGAATGGACCCCTCTCTGCACCCACCACCATAGTACTGGATGCGGCTCTTCCCCCTGGTGAGGTTGTACCAGGCTTCAAAGGGCTCCCTGATCTCCGCATAGGGCAGGCTGATGACTCCTGTGGGGACAGAGGGGCTGAGACCCAGAGGCATTCCCTGTCCCCCTGCCCTGAGCCCTTGGCTGGAGGGGAGCACTGGGTAAGGATGGAGCCCCCCATGGCCTCACAGCATCACCCATGGGTGAAGGTGCAGACCCCCTGCTCCCATTGGGGTGCCCCTTCCCCAAGCGGTACCTGTGACGTGGTAGATGTCCCCAAACGTGGGGGTCTCCAGGGGAACTTTGCTCTCTGCTCCTGGAAGAAGAACAAATCCATGCCTCAAAGCCCTTTATGCTGCTCATTAACCCCTCTTACAGCAGGCTCTGCTCCCTGGCTCCCTGTCCCCTTTGCTGGTGGCAGGGAAGAGAGCAGAGCCCCAGTCCCTGCTGACCTAGAGCCCCTTATCCCTGCTGTCCCTATGGTGCAGTTCGGGGCATCCCAGAGCCCCCCCTCACACCATAGGGCATGGGGGGGACAAGCGTGCCCAGTGCCCCTGCACTGCTCCAGGCATGGGGACAAGGAGCCCACAGTGCCCAGGCTAAGGGACATCACCCTGACCCCCCCCAAGGTGGGTGCTCACCCAGCAGCATGGCAGCACCCAGCACCAGCAGCCACCCCATCCTGCACCCCCCAGCCCATGCTGCACACATGGATGCCTTAAATACCACTGCTGGGTGGGCAGGGAGCTGCAGGAAACCAATGGGCAAAGCCTTGGCTGGGGCTTGACCAAGGGGGAGGTGTGGCTTTAGGTGTGTGTCCCCCATTTCCCACCCATGCCAGGGTCTCATGGGACTTGGGGTGGGGGCACCCAGACCCCTGTGGGGCTCTGTGGCAGAGTAAAGGTGGGTGCCCCATGGACTGAGAGCTGGGTGCTGGGGGTCCCCTGTGCTCCAACCCACTCTGGGCACTTGGCATCCAGGCATTGCTGCATGCAGGGTGCTGCAGCAACCAGGGGTGGTGAGGTGCAGGGGGACCCTGCCTGGCACCCCAGAGCCCGTCTGGGTGCTCCCTGCTCCCTGGGACATGTCCCCCAGTGTAGCTGTGGGCAGCCATGGGGAGATGGGGGCTGTGTGCATCCCTGCATCCTTCCGGGCACACCATCAGGGCGAGCTAGGATTGCACTTAGGGGTTTTAACTGGGAAAAGGAGAAAGATGGACATGAAATGACAGGAGCTGCATGGAAGAACAGACCCGGGGAGGAGAGCCATGAGCAGAGTGGCCTTCGCCCCTCCCGCCTGTGTGCATCCCTCTGGCCACCAGCCCAAGGTGACAGCAGCAGCCGCAGCACAAAGCAGAGCTGATAAGGGCTCAGTTTAGGCTGGCTGCATGTGCTGCCTGGGATGGGGCAGCCACAGTGTCTCCATTCAACCCATCCCAGTGTCCCATCGCTCTCACAGGGAAGAATTCCTTCCTAAGATCCCATCCCCATCTCCCCTCGGGCAGGTTAAAGCTATTCCCTTTGTCCTGTACTTGTGGCATCAGACGCTGCCGGCGCCAGATCCCCACCCGTAGCCACAACAGGCAGTGGGGCAGAGGCTGATGCCTTCCCCCCTTCCCGACATCCCACGCCAGGAATGTCTCAGCTCAGCAGAAATCCCTGGGCTTGTTTGTGCTCCACCTCGGGAGATAGGGCTGGAAAAGCCGCTCCCCTTGCCTGGGCTGTCTGGGAATGGCTCTGCAAAGGGCACGGAGCTGCGTCTGCAGCAGCAGAACCTCTCCTGTAGAAGCAAACCACTGTTATTCCGGGGGCTTTATTGGCAAGTCCACAGCAGGGTCCCCTTGTCCAGCACTGCATGGCCCTGTCCCACTGTGTCCCACAGCTTCCCGGTGCATGATGGGCTCACACCCAAGGGCTGATTGAGAGATGCTGATCCAGGGATGGGTGATCCAGGGATGCTCATCCAGGGATGGGTGCCAAGAGCATCGCCAAGGGCTCTCCCTGCAGCCCAAAGGGTGGCTCAGGCCAGGATGGGGTAGGTGGCTTCGGTGGCCACACCGCAATTGTTGTCCTTCATGGCCATGAGGATGTAGCCATCGTTGCCCCAATAGGTGGACCAGGAGTTCTTGATGAGCCAGTAGGTCTCTCCCTGCAGGACCCCGTAGCCCACGGCCAGCACCGCGTGGTCCAGCTCTCCTGTCTCGTTCGCTGCATGGGACAACACAGGAGGTGATGGCGGATGTGGAGAGCATCCGGTCCTGTGGGCACTGCTGCAGCACAGGGGAGGGATGTGGGTCTGGTCCCCTCCTAACCCAAGCTGGAACTGGGGTGTCCTGGCATCTCTCTGGGGACTCCCATGCCCTGGGTCCCCCCCAACTCACCACACTTGGGCTCATAGTAGATGCCGTTGGAGTAGAAGGAGAAGGTCTTGTGCGAGGCATCGATGCTGACGGCCACAGGGCCGTGCTTGTAGATGGCAGCTTTCACTGCTGTGATGTTACCCGAGGTGACGTTGACGTAGCCCGTGATCTTGCCCAGCATCTCAGACTGGTTGTAGTGGCACAAACCGTTCTGTGGTACCCAGGGAGGGGGACACAGTGTCATCAGGAGCCCCCAGGAGCAGGGTGCACGGAGTGATGTGGGGCAGCATCCTGGCTCTGACCCCTCTGTGCCACCCTACCCTGTGGTGGGGATGGGAGCTGGCTCTGCACCCGAAGCCTGGGGCCAGTTGCATGTGTCCTGAAGCCACCTCCCAGTCCCCAGGCAGCCCTGCTCCATCCCGGATCTCTCCCTGCTCCATCCCTGCACCCCGGGGTACGCAGGGACCCACAGCACCACCCATGGGTGGAGGAGCCTTGTCCCTTATGGCGCAAGGGGAGAAATTGCGGCGTGCAGTGATGAAACTGAGCCTGAGGGCTGGCTTTGGACTGCGCTTGGTTCTGCAGGGAGCCTGGGGACAAGGAGACATCCCCACCTCCGGAGCCCATTCAGCACCTCTGACCCATCCTGATCAGCCGCACCATGGCTTTAAAGCACCCCAAAGACCTGGGGAAGCCCTCACCTGCCCCTTATAGTTGCCGTAGGACTCAGTGCTGGCGATGCCGCCGTGTTTCTTGATCCACTCGTAGGCTCTCCACTCCTCCCCCCCGTCACAGGCGTAGTTCCCGAAGCCCCAGGAGCAGTCGATGAGGACTTGTTGGGACAGGGGGGTCAGCACGCCGGTCTGGAGAGGGGACACGCGGCAGGGATGGGGACAGGCACCCTCCCGGCACCCCGGCCATCCCCATGGAGTGCAGCCCCGCTCCCACCTTGAGGAATAGGGCACCCTCCATCGCACCCGTGGTGGCAAAGCTCCAGCAGGACCCGCAGACGGCCTGGTCCTTCACGGGGGTCACAGCGCCTGGGGACAGCGGTTGGGGGGTGAGAGGCTGGGGGGGGGCACCAGGGGATGCGGATAAGTGGAACGGAAACTGAGGCAGGAGGTGGGGACTTGGTGTACTCCCAGACAGGATCGGTTTAAACTGGAACAGAGGAAGTGCAGGTTGGACATAAGGAAGTCCATCCCTGTGAGGGTCCTGGGACACTGCAATGGGCTGAATGGAGAAGCTGTGACTGCCCCATCCCTGGCAGTGCTCAAGGCCAGGTTGGATGGGCATGGAGCACCAGTCTGGGATGCTGTGATTCTGTGTGAAGTCAGATGTGGCTTCAGATGACGTATTTGTCCCTGGGGCACCAGGCTGGATGAGGGGTAAGTGCCAACTGAGCTGCCTTTATCAGATAACCATAGAACACCAGACAGGTTTGGTGGGAAGGGACCTTAAAGCTCACCCCGCTCCAACCCCTGCCACGGGCAGGGACCCTTTCCACTGGAGCAGCTTACTCCAAGCCCCTGTGTCCAACCTGGCCTTGAGCACTGCCAGGGATGGGGCAGCCACAGCTTCTTGGTTCAGCCCATTACAGTGCCCCTCAAAGGGAAGAGCTTCTCCCCTGCTTCCATCTTCCAGTTGCTGACCAGAGCCACAGGGAGCCATGAATCCCGAGGCATAACACAGCCCCACAGCACAGTGGTGGGGAGCGCGGTGGCACTCAGGATGCTGCCACCACGACCCCAGCACTGCACCTACCGTACATGCGCCAGTCAAGGCTCTCGGGCAGGATGAGGCCAGTGTAGAGCTCGGTGGGGAAGCGCTGCCCGGTGTTGGGGGCCCGGCTGCGGCGGCGGCCCCGCAGTGCGGCCAGCTCCTGGGGCGTGCGGTCGGCCAAGTGGTTCAGGGCCAGCGTGTAGGAGAGCACGGCGCGGTTCCTGGAGTGCACGAACCTGCCCCGTGGCGGGGACGGCATCAGCTGGCACCGGCACCATCACCCGGCGCAGCCCTAACCCTAATCCAGACCCTGGGGCTTCTCCCCGTCCATCCTCACCTACCTCATGTTGTGCACAAAGATGCTCTGCCTGTGCTCCAGCTCCCGCACGGAGCCGTACCGCCGGCCATGCTGCCTGCGGTAGTGGTGGAAGACCTCATGTGCCCAGGGTTGGTGCCGTCCCACCAGGTCCTCCATGGGGTTGGCCAGCACACGGTGCTCCGCCACGCTCCCCGGCAGGACCCCACACTTCTTTGTCTCTGGAGGGTAAGGAGAGGATGCCATGAGCATATGGACACGATGGACACCCCATGGACATGATGGACACCCTATGGGCACAGTGAACACCCTATGGACATGATGGACACCCTATGGACACAATGGACACCCTATGGACACGATGGTGGTGTCCATCCCTGGCTCACCGTTGATGGGGAGGTCGAAGATGGAAGGTGGGAAGCTGTTGTCGAAGTCGGTGTAGGCGATCTCGTACTTGTCGTAGTGGGAGCCCAGCAGGCTGTTGTAGCCCCACATCTCGTAGTGCACGGGGGCCACCCCGCAGCTGGAGTTGGTCACCCACAGTGTGTAGACGTTCTTCTTCTGTGCCCAGTGGGTGATGTTCTGCCACACAGCGCAGTACCGGCCCCGGTAGTACTCCTCCCGCAGGAACTGGGGGGACACAGCACCAGCTCATGTGCCCTGGCCAGGCTCTTGGATCCAGCAGCTACATGGCCATTAGCAAACAGCCAAGCATGGGGTGGGAAGCAGGGCAAGGCAACTCCAGTGCTGAAAACCTGGAGAGGGCCTTTGGACAAGGGATATAGGGGCAGGAGAAAGGGACAAGTGTCCCTTCCAACCCAACCCAGGCTGGGATTCCACGTTTATCCAGCTCAGCAGTGCCCTAGGGACACCCCGTTGCGCACGGTGCTGTATGTGCACACACAGAGGGGTGTCCCTGGCTGCACACCCTCTCCTAAAGGGTTTTCCTGTGTGTTTCCAAGCTCTTTCCCTGTGGACACACAGCAGGAGCTGAGCCGCTGCCATGCAAGGACTTGCCCAAACCATCCCAAAACGTTGGCATCCGTGTGGGCTGCGACACGTCCCAACATGGTATTGGGAAAGGAGGCGGGAGTCCAGCCCCAATCCAGGTGGGAAGTGACTCTCCCTGTGCCCTGGGGCACAGGAACATGTCCTGGCCTATCCCTGGGATGGAGAGGAGCAGCTCCGGCTGCTCTGAACCCCAGCCCAGAACGTGAGGATGCTCCAGGCAATGAGTCGGATCCAGGCTCTGTCATCACTCACCTTGAAGCCATCCATGGCGGGGAAGACACTCTGAGCCTTGACCACGTCCTCCTTGGAGCCGGGCAGCTGGAAGCATTTCTTGGTGTTCACCTCCTTCTCGGTGGTCTCTGGGGTGATCTTGTACTGCATCCCATAGGGCTTCACTGCTGCCAGCTGGTACGTTATCACCTGCCCTGTGCCAATGGGATGGAGAAACTGAGGCACAGTGCTCCTGCCCGTTTGGACCAGGATGGGGCAGGGTGGGCACAGCCTGTAGCAGATGGATCTGCTTCCTTATTACCCCCATAATACTGGATGCGGCTCTTGTTCCCTGTCAGGTTGTACCAGGCTTCGAAGGGCTCCTCAATCTCAGCATAGGGCAGGTTAATGACACCTGTGAGTGACACGGCCTCAGCACCCCAACATCCCAACCTTCACCTATAGAGGATGCAGCCCCACAGCCAACCAGGCTGCTGTCCCCATGGCTCCTGGGTTAGGACAGCCTGGTCCTGTCCAGTGCTGAGCATCCTCCACTCCCCCCGGCAAAGGGATGCTGCAGGGTCCCGTTACCTCGGACGTGGTAGATGGAGCCGAAGTGAGGGGGTGAGCGGGAGAGCCCAGGGTCCTGTCCTGAAAGGCAGAAGAGGGGCAGGGCTCAGTGGGGCTGAGCCCCACCAAGGCCAAGCTGTGGATGGGGTGGACCAGACACCCAGTTCCAACCCCTGCCATGGGGGGTGACACCTTCCACTAGAACAGCTTGCTCCAACCCCCATCCAACTTGATACAGGCAGCACCCGCTGCCCCACTGGTGTCACCCAGCCTCTCCCATGGGTGCTCAGCACACCCTGGGTCTGCACACCCACATCCACTGCCAGCTGCAGGAGGAGCAGTGATGGATGCAGCAACCACCCCAGCTCCCACCTCTGGGTGTCCCAATGGGACAGACTCACCCTGGGTGATGGCGCAGAGCGCACAGGCTATGACCCAGTGGAGAGCACCCATCCTCGCCGCCCCGGCTCCCAGCACCACCTCTTCCCTTTAAGCAAGAGCCTGTGATGGTGAAATCAGGCAGGAGCCAATGCAGGAGCTGGGGCCCTCCCTGGAGGAGGGGATGAACCGGCCCTGTCTGGGGTGTGGGGCACCCCGGGGTGCAGGCAGGGCTCAGCATCACCAGGGGTGATGCCCCCGGTGGGGCTGGAGCCTGAGCAGCCCATGCCCCTGCTGTGCCTTGGCCCCTACACAGGGACAGTGTGGCAAGGTTGGCTCCGTCCCAACAGGGTCTGAACCCCACCTCAGCGAGTCCCAAGGTTGGGATGAAGAAGAGCCGTGATCCCAGGATGAGTGTGGGGATGGAAAGGGCGGTGTGGACCAGGTCCCCATCCTGGCCCCCACTGAGAACAGGAAACACCGGAGCCAGGCTCACCTTCACACAGGAAAGAGGTCAGCCTGGGGGGGCTAACCACAGGCAAGGAGGAGGAGGGGGCAGAGGAAGGCCCTGGCGAGGTGGGGAAGGACCCCCATCCATGCACCTGCAATCCAGCCTGGAGCTGCAGGGACATGGGGGCTGCAGCCAGCTCCAGGCTGGAACGTGGCCACAATCCCCTGCCTTCACCCCGTTGGGACGTGGCCCCTGTTCACAACCTGCTGTCCCTTTGCCACCCTCGGGGGGTGCCGGGGGGCGATGCCACGCTCTGCCTCCCAATGGGTGCAGGCAGCCCCCAGCCTGGCGCGCCGCTGGGAGCCGGGATGGATCCCGCAGAGCTGGATCCCGGCGGGCGCTGGTACCGAGAACCGGTGCTGGGAGCGCTGGGAGGAAGGGGTGGCGAGGGGAGGGGAAGCTCTTTGCTCTGCTGCGAGAGCTGCCGAAGAGACAGGGGAAACGCACGCACACGGACCTCGCCGCGCTCCACAGCACCCACATCGCCTCGGCACCCCCCCGGCACCCCACACCGCCGGGGTTCGGGGTGCTGCGGTGGTTCTCCAGCCTGAGGTCCCATCCGGAGCAGCGCGGGAGCAGGGGTCCATGCGAGCTGGAGCAGCAGGGCTGGCGGTAGGTAGGATGTGCAGTAGGGGGGTGTCTCTCAATCAATCCTTTTGCTATGTGTCCCCCCGCCATGCGTGGGGCAGCTGTGGGTCTGGGGTGGGATGGGGCACTGAGCCTTGGGGATGGAGCCCCACTGTGCCTTGGGGGATGCTGTGGGTCCTGCTCTTACTGCTCCCCTCTGGACAACACCGGCTGCTGCAGTGAGACTGGGGGGGGGGGGGGGGGTGGTGTGTGTGTGAACAGCGGACCCCCAATCTCCCTTGCTGGGGTGCAGCAGGTCAGAGGGGGGACATTGCATGGGGCAGGCGCTCACTCCCCCGGCACTAATGGGTGGCAATGGGGAAACTCTGGGGGGACAGATAGTGCTTTTGCCTGTGCTGGAACTGGGAGGGGGTCACAGCACCCCAGGGTGCTGGGGGTGATGGGGGGACACCCCTCTGCTCTCCCCAGCCCCATGATGCCTATGTTGTGGCAGCCCAGTGGGTGCCCATGGTGGGATGCTGGGGTAGCTATAGGGGTGTCAGGTCATGGCCAGAGTGGGTGCTCCCCCCGCTCCCCATTGCTCTGCCTGTCCCTGGTCCTTTGGTGTGTCCCAAGGAGGGACAGGAACTCGCCGCTTCCTGCCCTGCACAATTCCCTCCCCACCCCGCTCCTCACGGGACATTGTATTTGGAGCTCTCCCTCCGCCCCTGCAGCCCCTCGGATCCGGGAATTGCTCTTCTTCCAGCGGAAATCCTGCTTTCCCAGCCAGCGATGGGGCTGGGAGGCCGGGGCGAGGCAGTGGGGGAGCTCCTTCTTCCAGGTCAGAGCTGGTTTGGGGGGCCAGAAGCCCCCTTTGAGCCTTGTCCTGCTCATGTGCAGGCAGGGGAAGGGATGTCCCTGTGGGCATCACTGCTGGAGAGTGGCCAGGAATAGCACTGGAACACCAGCATGCTGCCCATGGCACTTCCTATCCATTCCACCCAACTAGGGTGGGATGCTCTGGTGGGAAACCCACTCTCAGGGGACCCTCTTATGGTTATCCCCATGCACCTTCCTCCTCCTCCTCCTCCTCTCCCATGCTGTGCTCCTGCTGCTTCCTCCTCTTGCTGTGTAGGTGCTGGATGGGTTCCTCTGTCACCCAAATGCTTTCTGGGGAGCTGTTGGCACCCCTGAGTGCTGGAGTACCCACCTTCACCCTGCCTTGTCTCCATAGCACTGGGTGCGGGATGATTCCATATCCCCCTCCATCACCATTATTCCTCAAAGGGGAATGGAGGCAGGGAATGGGGTGATCCCCATAGGTTGGGTGGCATGGGGTGGACACTGAGGTCGGAGCTGGAGATGGGGCTGAACTGCCCCGTATCCCATGGAGGGGGGGTCCATGGAGCAGATGGACAGACGGACAGGCCCCAGCCATGCCTGGTGGGGTGGTGGCAGTGGCAGGGGTGATGAGTTGGCTGGGGCTCAGCTGGCAGCTTGGCTGGGACTGGTGCCGGTGGAGCCGGTTGCCATCTGCTCTCATTTCCAAGCAGCCCCTTCCTGGAAAGCCAAGGCCATCGGGTATGGATCCAGCTGCGTCCCCCCCAAGGATGACACGAGGGGACAGTTTTGGTGCCACTCTGCCCTGTTGGGAGGGTCAGGAGCCAGTTTTATGGGTACCCATGGAAGGGGGATCATTCAAGAGCATGGCACAAGCAGCAGCTGAACCCCATGGCGCTCCCGGATGTCAGCCGTGTGGCTGTCTGGAGGATGCTCCTCCTGATGTCAGCAGCAGGGCGGGTGATTCCCACCGGAGGGGATGGGGTTTGGGAGTGCTGGGCCTGTTTGTCAGCTGAAATAGCCACTTATGGTCAGCAAAACTAGAACCTGAACCAGCCGAGCCGCTCGGGTTGGGCAATGGCTACAGTGTTGCCACACTGCATGTGTTGAAAGCAAGGGTGGGAGAGCTGTGAGAGAGGAAAGTGAAACCAAGTGATGGGGGAAACGGCTCATCCAGCCCAAAGGCTCCATCTCCTGTGCTCTGGAGCTGGAGCTGGGGTGTCCTGATGGAGACAGAGCAAAGGGAATGGGGACAGGGACACTGCGAGGGCTCTTTCCCACCCTTGAAGGGATGCATCTCCTTTGAGGGGTGGTGATGGGGTTGTTGAGGACACAGCAGCAGGAAAACCTGCTTGAGGATGTGGTTTCAGCCTGCACAGGGCTATTGCAGACCATACAGGGCTGCTTTAGCTCATGCAGGGCTACTGCAGACCATGCAGGGGTGCTTTAGCTCATGCAGGGCTACTGCAGACCATACAGGGCTGCTTTAGCTCATGCAGGGCTACTGCAGACCATACAGAGCTGCTTTAGCTCATGCAGGGCTACTGCAGACCATACAGAGCTGCTTTAGCTCATGCAGGGCTATTGCAGCCCATGCACGGGTGTTGCAGTCTGCGCAGGGGTGTTTCAGCTCATGCAGGCATGCTTTAGCTCATTCAGTGGTGTTGCAGCTTGTGCAGGGCTGTTGCTGCCCATGCAGGGCTGCTTTAGCTCACACAGGGCTATTGCAGCCCGTACAGGGGTGTTGCAGCCCGTACAGGGGTGTTGCAGCCCATGGATGGGACGGTTTAGCCCGTGCAGGGGTGTCAGAGCCCACCTCGGGGTGCTGCAGCCCATCGAGGGGTGTTGCAGCCCGTTGATTGCTGGTTTAGCCTGTGCCCTCCTCTCTGTCCACAGGAGCCTGTTCCCATCCCCAAGGTGACAATGGAGCAGCCGAAGTGACCTGAGGAGCTGTTGCAGTGAGTGGGGTCACCACAGACAGGAGCACCCGTGGGTGCCAGGGGGGAGCTCTTCACAGCCTGGTCCCTGCTGCTGACTGTGCCGGGGGTATTTGACTGGGACATGCTTGCACATACGTGTGCACACGCGTGTGCTGTGTCAGCAGGGCTCATGGTCCCTCCGTCCCGCAGGTCGTGCCCAGGATGGGCTGTGTGCACTGCAAAGAGAAGGGCACCAGCAAAGGGCAAGTAGGGGGTGAGCTGGGTGCCCCCCAGCCCCCTGTATCCCAGTATGACCCCGAACCCACGCAGCCGGGTGCCATCTTCACCCGCATCCCTGACTTCAACAACTTCCATGGCGCAGTGGTCCCTGCAGCTCCATCCTTGCTGGGGCCGGGGGGCTTCACCTCCAACACGCTGCAGATGCGGAGCGGGGGCATCTCAGGTCAGTGGAGGGGTCCTGGTGCACCCTCGAGGTGATGGGGAGTGCGTGGGGGTCACTGTGGTCCCCTCCATGTGCTGCAGGGGGAGGTGTGACGCTCTTCATTGCCCTCTATGACTATGAGGCCAGGACGGAGGATGACCTGACCTTCCAGAAAGGGGAGAAATTCCACATCATCAACAACACGTGAGTTCCCCTGCACCCTCCTGCCACCCCCAGTGTCCCCACGCCATGGGTACCCCTGCAGACACAAGCTGAGTACCTATGAGAGCCACGTGGGTCACAAGTTGTGTGGTCTCAGCAGAGACAGGGCCCCCATGGTGGGGCTGAGCAGGATCTGGGGGTGCTGTGTGCAGGACAGCCAGGTCCAACCCTGTGCCTTCTATCACCCCTGTTCCTCTTTCCACAGGGAGGGTGACTGGTGGGAGGCCAGGTCGCTGAGCTCGGGTGCCACCGGCTACATCCCCAGCAACTACGTGGCCCCGGTGGACTCGATCCAGGCAGAAGAGTGAGTAGGTTGGGGGGGCAGGGATGGAGGGAGGGCATGGGGTGCCCATGGGGTGCTGAGCCCGGCCCCGTTGCAGGTGGTACTTTGGGAAGATCGGGCGCAAGGATGCAGAGCGGCAGCTCCTGTGTCACGGCAACTGCAGGGGCACTTTCCTCATCCGGGAGAGTGAGACAACCAAAGGTACGGGGACAGGGATGGGGACACCGGGGGGTGCACTCTACATCCCCCCCTGAGCCATGCCCACACCTAGGTGCCTATTCCCTCTCCATCCGGGACTGGGATGAGGCCAAAGGCGACCATGTGAAGCACTATAAGATCCGGAAACTTGACAACGGGGGCTACTACATCACTACCCGTGCCCAGTTCGACACCGTCCAGCAGCTGGTCCAGCACTATATAGGTAGGGTGGGATGGCATTCCAGGGGGCAAAAGGCATGGAGGGATGATGGCACGGGGTAGCAAAAGCCCAGGAGACCCAGTGGCAAGAGGCAGCCAGCTGGGTTGAACTGGGTTGAACTGGAGAGGAAGGGGTGGCATTGGGGAACACCCTGAGTGTCCCCTCTCTTCCATGTCCTCGGAACAGGCAGCTCCGAGGTAAATAGCCCCTGGGTCTGGATGGGGCGTTTTGGGGTTCAAATGAGAGGGTGCACCCCATTGCACCCCCTAACATCTCCCTATCCCACTGATGTGTGTGACGTTAAGGGGTGCCTGGGCCATGCGGGTGATGCCCGGGCTTGGGGTTGGGGGCTGTTGGGTGATGCATGTCCCCTTGCCCGGTGCCGCAGAGCGGGCAGCCGGGCTGTGCTGCCGCCTGGCCGTGCCGTGCCCCAGGGGGACGCCGAGGCTGGCCGACCTGTCTGTTAAGACCAAGGACGTGTGGGAGATCCCCCGCGAGTCCCTCCAGCTCCTCAAGAAGCTGGGCAATGGGCAGTTCGGGGAAGTGTGGATGGGTAAGGCCTGGTGGGCAAGCAGGGGCAAGTGGTGGTGATGGGGTGACAAAGGGGCACCCCCAGGCCTGGCATCCACCCCAAGGGAAAGCGGCACCCATGTATCCCATGTCTTGCTCTAGGGTCACAATGGGGATTCCCCACCATGGGCGAGCAGCCCCCCCATTTCAAATGGGAGCACAAATCCAGGCCGGGGGGACCCCTCTTTGTCATCCTCCTCCAGCAGTGCCCCGTGCTCGCTCCGCTCGGCATGCATGCTGTATTCATCCCATCGCATTCCCTCCCTCCTTCCTCCCTTCCCTGCATCCCTCCGCCCCGCAGAGTGTAACGATGGGTTGTGCCATCTGCTCACCTGCGTGTGCCCCACTCTGAAGCCCCAGACCCTGGGATTAGCTAAGGACGCCTGGGAAATAGTGCGGGAATCCATCAGCCTGGACAAGAGACTCGGCATGGGATGCTTTGGAGACGTGTGGATGGGTAAGGCTGGCCTGGCCGGCCGGGGTGGGAAGCAGCAGCATCACGGGGTACCAGGCATAGGCTCCCCATGGAGGGACAGGGAATGGGGTAAGGTTGGTATGAGGTGCTCACGAGTGTCTTGTCCCCATGAAATGGAATGAGGAGGGCTCCTTGGCCTGGGTGGGGTATGGTGGTGTCTGGCCCCTTCCTTGCCCTGCCCTGATTTCCTTGCTCCTCCGTGCACGCATCCTTCCCTCCACCCATCCATCCATCCAGCCAGCCAGCCATCCATCCATCCATCCATCCAAACACCCCTCCATTCATCCACCCCTCCATTCATCCACCCCTCCGTCCCAGCCCTGCCAGGGCTGGCTGCCCCCTGTGCTGGTGGTGATGCTGTGATCCCTGGTGCAGGGACATGGAACGGCACCACGAAGGTGGCAGTGAAGACGCTGAAGCCTGGCACCATGTCCCCAGAGGCCTTCCTGGAGGAGGCTCAGATCATGAAGCGCCTGCGGCATGACAAGCTGGTGCAGCTCTATGCCGTGGTGTCAGAGGAGCCCATCTACATCGTCACCGAGTTCATGAGCCAGGGTGAGCAGGGGGCAAGCCTCACCCTGCGTGGGCGCTGCTGGGCAGGGAGCAGGTCCTAGGGTGGGAGGGTTGCACCCTCGGATGGGCACAGATGCCCTTGGATGCCCTCTGCTTACAGGCAGCTTGCTGGACTTCCTGAAGGATGGGGATGGCCGCTACCTGAAGCTGCCCCAACTGGTGGATATGGCTGCCCAGGTACTAGGGTGCTGGAAGGAGGTGGGGGTGCCTCCATGGGGTACATCCTCACTGTGTTCCCCTCTCCAGATTGCGGCGGGCATGGCTTACATTGAGCGGATGAACTACATCCATCGGGATCTTCGTGCTGCCAACATCCTGGTGGGAGACAACCTGGTGTGCAAGATCGCTGACTTCGGCCTCGCTCGCCTCATTGAGGACAACGAGTACACAGCGCGCCAGGGTGAGCTGCTGTGGTGCCACAGTGCTGCTGCAACCCCTGCCCTGTGCCCCCCGTGCTGCGTCCCAACATGGGGCTGGAGCTGGTCACCACCAGTGATGGGTATCCTGGGTGATGGGTACTGCAAGTGATGGGGAAGCAGACTAAAAAGGCTAAAAGGGCTGACAAGAAAGCTGGAGAGGGGCTTTAAACAAGGGATGGAGGGACAGAGTAAGGGGAATGGCTTTAACCTGCCCGAGGGGAGACTGAGATGAGCTCTTAGGCAGAAGCTCTTCCCTGTGAGGGTGCTGAGGCACTGGCACAGGGTGCCCAGAGAAGCTGTGGCTGCCCCATCCCTGGCAGTGTTCAAGGCCAGGCTGGACACAGGGGCTTGGAGCAATCTGCTCCAGTGGAAGGGGTCCCTGCCTATGGCAGGGGTTGAAACTGGAGGAGCTTTAAGGTCCCTTCCAGCCCAACTCAGGGTGGAATTCTGTGGGTGCCCCAGGGGATGGGTGCCTCAGGTGATGGGTATTCCAGATGCAGGATGCCTTGGGTGCTGGGTGCCCCAGTGCATGGTGTCTCAGCGCAGCATCTTCCCATTGCAGGGTACCTTGGATGCAGAACGCCCTCAGTATAGGGTTGTCCCCAGTGCCAGCTACCCCAGTGTGGGGTACCCCGGGTGCGAAGGGCTGCACCAGCTCACCTCCCTCTGCTTGCAGGTGCGAAGTTCCCCATCAAATGGACTGCTCCAGAGGCTGCTCTCTTTGGGAAATTCACCATCAAGTCGGATGTCTGGTCCTTTGGCATCCTCCTGACAGAGCTGGTGACCAAAGGCCGGGTGCCCTACCCAGGTATGGCCCCCCTGGGGCAGCAGGACCAGCGGGGCTTGCCCTGTGCCTCTCTATCGGAACCACTGGGGGTGCCAATCGGTGTTCCTATCCCCTAGGGATGAACAACCGGGAGGTGCTGGAGCAGGTGGAGCGGGGGTACCGCATGCAGTGCCCTGGGAGCTGCCCCCCATCCCTGCACGAGGTGATGGTGCAGTGCTGGAAGCGGGAGCCCGAGGAGCGTCCCACCTTCGAGTACCTCCAGTCCTTCCTCGAGGACTACTTCACCGCCACCGAGCCCCAGTACCAGCCAGGGGACAACCAGTGACCCCCCGGCTTTGGGGGGGCCTTGGGGCAGGGGGGGTGTCGCTCCATTTTCCTGTGACCCCCCCCCAGAACGCACCCACTGGGAGGTGCTTGGGGTGCCCCATGGAGGACACGGGGCTTTGCACAAGGATTCTGGCCCCAGAGAGGGGCAAAGCAGTGCCCCCCCCCCCCCCCCCCCGCCCGTTGCCTTCACAGCCAGCTCTGAACCGGAGGAGTGCTTTGGGGAACCCCCCCATGGCCCCCGGACACTCCTGTTATAGCAGCAGAGGCTTTGGGGTTGGGCAGCTCCATCTCTTCTTCCCCAGCAGCTGGGGGGGGGGGGAGGGTCAGCCCCCCCAAGTCCTGGCTCTGACCTGGAGAAAGTCACCCCAACCCCCCCTTTATATCATCTTTAATTTATAGGATTTCATACCCCTCACCCTCAGGGCCCCCTGTATTTGGCGGGGATCTCCTCATGTCCATTCCCCCACCCTTTAATCTCCTCTCCTTAAAGCCATAATAAACCTCTGATTGCACTGGGGGGGGGGGGGGGGGGGGGGCACAAACAGGGAGTCTTGGGATCCCAGGGGTTGAGGCTGGGGGCTCAGATCTGCCCCTGGGGCTGTTTCCCATTGCCCTGTGTGGGGGCAGGAGGGGGGGTATGGGATGGGATCTGCCCCACAGTGCTCTGCGGGGGGTCCTGGCTGCAGCTTGGCTCCAATGCCTAAGGCAAGGCATTATTAGGGGCTGACGGGGGGATTTGGGGTGCAATGTGAATGTGATGGGGAGGGGGATGCCCTGGCTTGGCCCCACAGCCAACATGCCCCTGCACCCATAGGGCAGGGCTATGCCAAGCGGGGGGGATGAGGGAATGGGGGGGGGCAGGGGGGCTCTTCATTGTCGATGGTTTTATAAATGCAGTCTGTAAATAGAGAGAAATAAAACCTTTCTAACAAGTGGGGGGGAGCCTGGGTCCTTCTGCCCCCCCTTTGGGAGAGGGGCTGCTCCATGGTAAGACCATGCAGGGTGGGTTTGGGTTAAAGGGTTTCACAGTAGGGAGCAAGCAGGCTCCGCAGGGAGGGGGGCATTGATTTGATGTTAATGCTTGGGCTGCATGGACCTGGGATGAAGCAACAGTGTCTGGGGGGTGTTCCTCCAGCCAAGAGCAACGGGAAGGTGGGAAAAGAGTCTGCTCCCCCCCCCACCCTCCCCAGGGTGCTTGAAGGGAGCACCCTGTGGGTGCTGGGGGGGGCGGGGCAGGCAAAACTCAGCATCCAGACAGGGGGGCTCTGGCCCCTTCCCCTCCCGGCTCTGCGGTCCCTGCAGCATCCCAGAGGATGCAGAGCCGAGCCCTGGCTGCAGCATCTCCTGGAAAGGAGGCAAAGCAGCTCAGCGTCACCTCCCCTGCTGCAGCCCAGGGATGGATCCAGCACGAGGATGTGGCATCGAGTCCAGCCCTGTTCCTCCCCAGGCCCCCCCATCCCCATGATGCCAATCCCTGCCCATGCGGTCCCGCTCCGGCTGGCTGCTCTGCCAAGCCTCCATCCATGCGGGATGGAGGAGCAGAGGGGTTCTGGAGCCAGGATGCCCACCTGGTGCCAAGCGCACGGTGGGCGCAGGTGTGAGACCACTGCAGATGGCCGGCGCTGGCACATGGTCATTGAGGGACATTTGGTCCCTCAATGGGACCAAAAAGGGGCCATCCCCACCCAAAAAAAAAAAGCCTGTCCCTGTCCCATTCAGCCCACAATCTCCAGGGCCTGGCAGAGCCTGTGGAGCTCCTGGGTTGTGGATCAGAGCCACATCCCTGTGGCAGGAATGGCCAAACAACAGTGGAAAGTGGCCAAAAATGGGGGTTACGGCTTGACCAGGTTTAGGACTGCTGGTCCAGGCCTGCAGGGATTCTGTCTCCAAAGGCGAAACTGAGCAGAGAGGAGTCTATCTGCAGTCACCCAGCAGTTCAGCACCAGTCGCTGGGAGGGGATGCCTTTTTCCGTGGATAAGCAGCTGATCTTTGGGAAGAGCCATGCACCAGCCCCAGCAGCATCCAGGGAGCAGCAGAATTTGGGGATGGAAGGTTCTTGGCTGATGATGGGGTCACCATGCAGACACACATGGATGGGGAGGAGGCACAGCAGGCATAGTGCTGCTGGGGGCTGCTCCAAAATGATTCCACTGGGGAGACGTTTGGGATGGTTTTGCTGCTGCTCCGGGGCAGCACAGGGCAGGAATTCAGGGATGGATGAGTCCCTTTACATTTACCATGGCAAAACCCATCTGGTCTCAATGCCCCACCAATCCCAGGGGGCAGGATCACCCCAAACCCAAGCTGGGGCCTCTGGACCACGCTCTTTCCAAACTCCTGCATCCCACTAAAGCATCACTCACCTTTCACTGTCCCCGTGGCTCTGCTGTCCATGTGCACCCCAGCTCTCCCCTGCTGCACCCCACTGTCCCCAAGCCCCCTGCACCTACCCCAGGGTGCTGGTGGCTTGCAGGCTGCTGACCACCACCGCTCATCCAAGGCAAGCCGAGCATCCCAGGCAGGTCTGATCCTGGGAAGGGTGCTGAGGAGCGGGTCCTTGCCTCTTTGGGATGGAGGGGATTGAGGTTGGAGCCCGCAGCGTTCGGGGGCACGGTGCTGCGAGCAGGGGACAGCGGTGGCCCCGGCTCGGCAAAGCAGCCACTAGATGGTAGCGTAAGTCCACGCCAGCGCTGCTGACACAGCACTTGGCTGGGAGAGGGGACGGGGTGCCGGGTGACCCGGGTGGCCCTGGGGACCATCCTCCGTCACCCACCGTTAAGAGACCCTGGCGGGGCTGAGCACCCGCCGCATCGTGACTCGGGTGGCATTGGGCATGGTTCACCCATCCCAGTGCCCTCTACCATGTCCTCGAACCCCCTGTGCCCATTGAGAACCAGGGGTGAGGGGAGAATCCACTCCCAGACTCACCACCCCCATCAAACCGAACCCCCTTCCCATCCCCATCTCCCCATCTGCCCCCCAACACCAAAACACCCCCCGCAGCCGAGCTTGAGAAAGGACAAACCCAGGCCTGGGGATAAGTGGAGTGACCCCCAATGCACACAGCTCAGCTTAGGGGTGCTGGGCACCCATGGGAGTCCAGCAGGGCTGGAGGAGGGGTCCCCCTCCACCCACTGCAAAGAGCCTGCCTTTGCTCCTCGTCCCTGCTCCTAGCCCTGCTGAGGGCTCCATGCCAGACTGATATATATATTTTATGATAACTATAGAGATGCACTTCAAACCTGACAAAGGACTTTGACAGTTTTAAGCATCTCTTTGATTAATACATGACCTTTTAATGCTTTGGATTAAATGAATAAATCTTTTACATTCTAACCCATTCTGCTTGCAGCGGAAAGGGTTTCACACGACCTCTTTCTCTCTCTGTCCCTCTGTCCCTCTGTCCTGCTCTCCCACAGCTACACCCAGTCTTGCAATACCCATTGGGTGCAGAGAGAGCCCTGCAAGGCGAGAAGGGAGGGATCCTCCTTGGGTGTTTTGAACCATCCCTAAAAATAGCAGGAAAATTCAAAGCTGACATTCAGGGCGAGGGGACAAGGGAGCAAAGTTGCTCACTCAGCCACCAGCAATTGCTGCGATCCTGTCTGCGTGTGCAGATTCCTCTGCTGACCGGGCTGCAGCCCAGGACTCCTCTCTGCTCTGCTTCCCGAGTGAGGCAGACTGATCCCCATCCTTATCCGGGGTGTGTGGAATCCAACTGGTTCCCAATCCATCCCTGCTAATCCCTACAGGGTGCATGGGATGGGATGGAGCTCACGGCTTTTCAATAGGTCCCCACTGGAAGACACCACCTCTCTTGACCCCAGTTCATCCCAGTGTGGTGGTGAAACTGGGGGTGTCTGGATTCACTCCTTTCTGCCTGTTGATCCAGAAACAGGCAGCAAACCCTGACCTGCCCCACGCAGGCGAAGGGGCTGCTGTAGAACCAGGTGCTGTGTCTCTCCCTGCACCCATGTGTTCTTTCATCGATGACTCACGTGTTATTAGCAGCCAAGCAATATTCCCAATTCCCTGGAGTTAACCCTTCAGTCGTCACTCACAAAAACACAATGTCATAACAAACATCACTGGTATTATCTACTTTAATTATATTGGATCTACCCGGCTCTGGGAACGTTAACAGCAGCGGAGGCTCGGAGGGAAGGTGGTGGGGTGATGCTCAGGGGAGCCATGGGGTGCTCCAGGTGCTTGGGGAGCAGCTCCCTGCTCTGTCCCAAGGGGGTTTGGTCACTACTTGGCCTCCTGGAAGACCTGGATAAGAGGGGATCCCAAAGGATGTGGAGGAGCAGGGTGTTAGTGAGCAGTGGGGATGCTTCCAGGCACAAGAGCTTAAGAAGAAATTCATTAAAAGTAGGGAAAAATAAACCAGGGGGTGCTCCGTAGGGTGCTGAGATGAAGAGGGTGCTGAAGTCATGATGCGCACCCCGGTTTGTGCCAAAGCGGGGGTGCACAGGCTGTCGTGTCCCCAAATCCCATATCCTTAGGGAGGGGGAGCGCAGTGCCCGGGAGAGGGCAGCAATGCCCCGCGCATCCCATTGGGATCACGGGAGGGGGGCATCCCGGGGCGGGGGGGCGACAAACCACCTCCGGTTACCCCCCCCCCTTAAAGTATCCCCCTCCTCAAGCAGCGCGCAACGGTTGCGCGCCCGCTTGCGCCCCTCCCTGCGCGCTTCGCAGCGGCGGGGAGGAGAAAGAAGGCGGAGGGGGGGAAGAGGAAAAGGAGGGGAAAAAAAAGGAGGGGGGGTGGTGGAAGGAAGGGAAAGCAAGGACTACAAGGCCCGGCATGCCCCGGCGGTGCTGCACGGCTCCCCGGGGTGCCGGATGCTGGCCGTGCCGCTGACAGCGGAGCGAAGCGGAGCCGCGGTCCCCGCCGCGCAACGGAGAGGAGCGAGGGGCTGGGCGCGCCGCGCCGCCGGCTGCGCTCCCCCCCTTTTATCCCAGCCCCCACAAAGCCGGGAGCGGCAGAAGGCAAGAGCGAGGGAGGAGGTGGAGGAGGAGGAGGAGGAGGAGGAGGAGGAGGAGGGAAGAGGAGGAGGAGGAGGAGGAGGAGGAAGGGGGGAGGCAGCGGCAAGCCAGGGCTCTGCTGCGCTGTGTCTTTCTTTGCTTTCCGCAGGCGACGAGCGGCGGAGGCGCAGAGGGGAGGTCGGTTCCCCTCCGCCTCCCGCTCCGCTGCCTTTTGTGTGTGTGAGAGGCGAAGGGGGGGGGGGGAAGAGGAGGAAAAAATAAAACCCATTAAAAAAACCCCAGATGAGCGTTAGAGGGGAGAGAAAAGCCGGAAAAATCATAAAATAGAGGGGTGGAGGGGGGGGGGGGAGAGAGGGAAGGACGAGAGAGGAGAGGAAAGAGCAGGCAGGGGACGGAGGAGGGGGTGGGCTGGCAGGAGCGGAGTTGCCTGGGGAGAATGTGAGCAGGAGGCGCTGGAAATGCTCTCGTTGAAGGTGGCGAGCGGTGCCGAAGGCTCCGGGACCCCCGCGGCCGGCCAGGAGGCAGCCCCGCCGGACGGCAGGAGCCTCCCCAGGCGGGCGGGCTCCGAGGGGCTTGGAGCGCAGCAGCCGGCGGGTGAGTACCGGGGGACCCCCGCCTTTGTGTGTGGGGCTGGGAGGCGGGAATGGGGTGGGAGGACGCATGGGATACCCCCTTCGGGAAGAGCTGAAGGGGGGGTTTGGGCAGGGGGGAGAGGGAGGAGGAGGCGGCGTGTCCCTGTGTGGTTCCCCCCCCCTCGCCGTCCCCTCTGCCGAAGTTGCGCGGCGAGTTGGTGCCAAATTGCAGGAGTTTAATGGTACTTGGGGCGGGGAGGGGCGGGCGGGGGGGGGGGAGCTGCGGTCTCCACGAGACCCCCCCCTTTTTCCCACCCCCCCCGGGCTGCGAGCGGTGAGTGACAGCTGTCAGAGCCGGCTCGTCCGCTAGAAGGCAGGGCCGGCGCTGGAGCCTGTCAACAACGGGCTTCCCGGGGGACATCGGGGACCCCCCCGGGGCTCAGCATCCCGCAACCCCCCCTTTCCCTCGGCAGCCTGGCCCCGGGGAGCAGAGGGCTGGCGAAGGGAGGGGGGCAATGAGCAGCCCTGGAGATGGGGCGGGGGTGTTGGGGGCTTCACCCCATCGCCGCTGGTGAAGTTGCATGGTCGCGGCGCGCGGTTGTCACTTCGGTGCCTGTCACCCCCTTTGATTTGTTTTTATTGATCAGCTGATATAAATTCCTCCCCCCCCAACCCTTTCTCCCCCCCTCTGGCGTGCTTGGGGACCATGGGGGGACCGGTGACTTTGGTTGGTGGCACCCCACAGGGTCACGCTAACACTGGACCCTCAGCCCACCCTATGGGGACGTGTTTGGTGTCCCCGAGGCAGGGGGACAGGCGGAGACCCCCGCGTGTTTAGGTGCTGGGGGAAGAGAGGACGTGGCCCAGGCTGCGACCGGGTGGCCTCGTGCCTCCAAGCCCTGGGCCCATGGTTGCCAGAACGGCCACCGAAAGCCACGGGCTGAGCTCATTGTGTTCCGCCTCCAGCCCCAGCGCGTGGTGGAGTCGCTCCAGATTTATCCTGGCGTGACAGAGAGCAGAAGCGAACCCCCGGGGTGACGGGCACTGATCCTGCCCTCTCGCTTGCCAAGGGGGGTGCTTGTGGTCCGAATCGGGGGGCCCCCCACCCCAGGCCTCCCTCCTCTTCCTCACTCCCCCCCCAGGTGTCCCCTTACACTGGCTTCTCCTGCTGGGCTGTGGAATTTGCAGGGGAGGGTGTTGGTGGGAAGGGGGGGAAAGAGGAGGGAAGGGGGGGGCTGGAGAAGGGATGGCGTGGCGCCAAATTCCGCTCTGCCATGTCTCTGTAACCTGAATAGGCCAGCTCCATCCCCGGTGCGAGTCCCCGGGGGCTCCGCCGCGCTCCGATGCAGGCAGGCGGGAGGTGGCCTTCACCCCCCCCCGTTCCCGTTCCATACACCCCATCAACCACGGTCCCGTTCCCTCCCTCCCACTGGGCAGAGCCACCACGCGCCCGCCGGGATCGGATCCGGCAGGAGGCGGCTGGAAATGTGGGGAGCACGGGGAGCAGGGAAGGTTGGCACCGTGGCGGCAGGGACGGGGTGGCCAAGGACATGCCAGGAGCGGGATGGCCGGTGCAGGAGAAGCGATGGAAGCCTATGGAAGGTTATGGGAAGCCTTGAGGAGGGGCCAGCACTGCCCTGGCCTCCTTAGAGGAGGCAGCAGAGACCCGGGGCAGGCTATTTCTGCTGAGATCCCGAGGAAAGCTCTGGGAGAATTGTGGGCTGCTATAAATAGTGTGTGTCAGCCGAGTGGAAACAGGGCCTTGAAATGCTCCTGCTATTCTCCCGAGTGCTTGGAACCAGCTCTTGGTAAACAGGGCAGTGCTGGGGAGGGCTGTTTCCTTCTTCCGGGCTCGCTAATGGCAGTGTGGTGGGGGGGAGCGGGAGGGATACGGGGGGGGGGGGGATGGATTTTCGCCTGGCTGTAGGGCAGGGCTCTCCCCACCGGGCCACCCAGTTGGATGCTGGGCTGTGGCCGGGCTGCCCGGATGCGGGATGGCCCCTGCATGCGTCGCAGATGTGCTGTGTCCTGTCACCCCCCCTGTCCCCTCCCGGCCCTGCTGCTGCCAAACTCCGGGGCTGGGATGTGCCACGCGGGCTGGCTTCAGTCTTTGGGGAGCTGGGGATGCTGGGGTGGTTCTGGGGGTACCAAAGGGACCCCCACTCCCCGCCGTGTGTCTGTCTGTCCATCCAGGCTAGGATTGTTGCTGCTCTGCCTCAGGGCACGTGCTGAGCCATGCCTTGGGCTGGTGCATGTGCTGGAGGGCAGGCATTTGATGTGGTGGGACCTTCCTCAGGCACCCAGGGCACTGGGGACCTCATCTCTTGGGGGGCTTTGACCTCACGGTGATGAGTGCCTGGGGTGTTCGCTTGGCTCCCGATGGTCCCACACCACGGGTGAGCGCTCAGCTTCATGTGAGGCACCAGCATCGTGCGTGGCATCACCTCCCCCCGTGCCCACCCCCAAAATTCACCTCCAAAGCTGCGTTATGGTGACCTTTCAGTCAAAATAACACAAGGGAAGGAACAAACTGGGTGCTGCTGAGGCCCCCGCCATGAGGTTTTAAGGTGATGTACATCAGGCTGCATGGTGAGAGCGATCTGGCGCGCTCGCGGTGGGATTTGGCACAGCAAAGCGATGCAGGCTGGAGTCCCCAGGGTGCTGCTTGGCTCCATGGGCTGCCTGACCTGCGGGGAGGTTGGGACACGCAGTGCTGCTCCACATGGGAAGGGGCGAGTGCCGCTCCAGGTTTGGGGCTTTTTTCCCCTCTCCATCTTTTTCTTTCCCTTTCTTTCCTTTATTTTCCTGTTTCTTTTCCCTCCCTCTCTGTGGGTTGAGCGTTGGGGCGACAGACAGGGAAAGTCTGAGCAATGGTCTCCGTGCTGGTGCTGTCTTCAATCACCGTGTCCCAGAATCCCTCGCTCTGGGCCTTCTAGGCACAAGGGCTTACAGGGAAAATCGGCAGCTGCAGCTGCGAGTGAAAGCACAAGAGCCCGGCTGGGTCTTTGGCATCGGCAGGAGAGCAGAGAGCCGGGGGAGGCGAGGAGGGGAGCGGGAATCGAGGTGGGGGAACGTGCCCTGTGGTTTCTTTCCAGCCTTTGCCACCGAGGGTTGTGTTTCAGAGCGAGGGAAGAGGAGGGAGAGGAGAGCAGAGCGGGGGGTGCGGAGCGATGCCTCCGGGGAGCTCATTAAAACCCGTCGGCTCCCCCCTTTTCGGCGGCTGGATACAGGGAAGCGGCGATGGAGGGGAGGAAGGAGGGAGGTGCCGGGAAGGAACATGCCTGCGGAGCGGCTGCCCGGTGGGGACACTCGGGCCCGGGCAGGAACGCTGCCCCGGGGCTCACCTGCCGCAGCACGCCGGCCGCCTGCGCCAGCGAGCCCCGACGGGGCGGGCGCAAGGCACGGACCGGAGCCCCCCCGGTACACAGCAGGGAATGAGCTTACCCGGGCATGGGGGGACGCGGTGGAGGGGACATGGGGGGCGATGGATGGGGTGAAGGGTTTGTGTGCACAGGCAGGGTTTGGTGTGCACAGGGTTTGCTGTGCACAGGCAGGGTTTGGTGTGCATGAACATTGTTTGGTGTGCACAGGGTATGGTGTGCACAGGGTTTGGTGTGCACAGGCAGGATATGGTGTGCATGAACATTGTTTGGTGTGCACAGGGTTTGGTGTGCATAGGGTTTGGTGTGCACAGGGTTTGGTGTGCATAGGGTTTGGTGTGCAAAGGGTTTGGTGTGCACAGGGTTTGGTGTGTACTGGATTTGGTGTGCACAGGGTTTGGTGTGCATAGGGTTTGGTGTACACAGGCAGGTTATGGTGTGCATGAACATTGTTTGGTGTGCATTGGATTTGGTGTGCACTGGGTTTGGTGTGCACCAGATTTGGTGTGTACTGGATTTGGTGGTCACAGGGTTTGGTGTGCACCGGATTTGGTGTGCACAGGGTTTGGTGTGCACGGCAGCAGATCATGGTGAAGGGGACAGGGACAGGCAGCCCTGTCTACCCCCTCTGGATGCCAAAGCCCATTTCTTGCCCAGCTCTGTTGATCCAGGCCTGCCTCTATGCAGGGGGACGGGGGGAAGTGGCTCAATGTGGTATTGATCCTCTCGGAGGGAGAGCAGAGCGGTTCTGGCATCCGCCAGCTCCAACCTCTGCCCTTCCCAGCGCTAAACGAGTTCCAGGCGGCGGGAGCCGCATCCCATCCCCATCCCATCCCCGTGCTGCCGCCCCCGGGTCCTGAGACCCACGCACGGTCTTTGCTCTTTGCCTCCTGCTGACTTCAGCGCATGGGCTCGGGCTCAGCACCTGAGCATTCCTCACCAAACCTGGGCCTGAAATGTCTGGAGGAGGATGGAGCACCTTGGGCGAGGGGGATGAGCTCCTCGGCTGCAGGAGAGAGGGAGGCTGCTGGGCTGGAGGCGACAAGGCCCTCCCCATGGGCCCCCGGGAATGAATCCTGCCTGCCTAACTCAGCGGCTGGGTTTGGGATGGATGTGGATGAGCAGAAGCAGTGGCAGGAGGGGAGCGTGGTCCTCAGTGCATCACTGGATGGGTGGCATGGGGAGCAGGGTGGCATGAATAGGGTGACATGAGTAGGTGTACATGGGGAGCAGGGAGCAGGGTGACAGGAGCAGAGTGGCAGGGAGCAATGTGGGGCTGGGTGCCTAAGGAGGGACAATGAGTGCTGGGAGGGAGGCGCTGGGCGGGAGCTGTGTGAGAACCAGTTTGCGAGGTCCAGATTGGCAGCAGATCCTGAACCAGGAGGAGCTGAGCATCCACACGGCCCCTGCCGAGATCAGACGAGACGACAGCGCCTGGGTTTGGGGGAAGAAATTGGAGGCGGGGGAAGCTTTTTTGCTGAGATGAAATTTGAACCCCAAAGTGGGAGGGAAGTGGAGGTGGGGGGCACGGCTCTCTCCACATGGTTATTACTGCTGTTTTCCACCCAGCTGAAAGGAGAATGTAGCTTAATATGGACCCACGGGGAGGAGAAGCGATCGGGAACGGGGATTTGTCAGGAGGGAGCTGGGAAACAGCGAGACAGACCTAGAGGTGAGAATGGCCAGCACTGCCCAGGGAGGGGAGCCGGGCTGCAACAAGGAGCTATTGTTCTTGGCGAGCCCCCCCCCGGACCCACAGAGCTGGCGCGGATGCGGTGAAGGGATTTGGGGACCGGTTTTCCCAGCGGATGGTTGGCTGGGGAGTGGGAAGAGCTGGCGGTGATGAGGCTCACCTAAAGGACGGGCTTGGCGGGGATGGGGAGGTGATGGCAGGTGAGCTGGGAGAGGATAGGGGTGAGATGGGGGAGTTGGTTGGGGTGTGGGGATGTCACCCTGTGACCCCAGTCCTGCTGTTGGCATCTCCCATTCCATGTCCCCTCAGTCCCTTTCCTCATGGCTTCCATCAGCATCTCTCTTTCTGCCCCCAGCATCGCGCATGGAGGTGCTGGCAGGAGCAGTGGCCCCATCCCACTGCCCCCAGTGCCTGGGGACAACCCAGGGTGCTGACAAGAGGGAATGTGTGGGACCAGCGAGGCGTGCAGGGGGAGATGCACAGCACCATGGGATGCAGGGGCTGTGGCTGGGGAGGGGGCGGCGAGGCAAGGACCAGCCTTTGCACGGCTTGGGGTGATGCTGGGCTTGTCCCAGCCCTCCCTGAGCTCCCTGTGCTGCTGCTGGGGGCTGGGGAAGCTGGGAAACAGCCCGACCCCCCAGTGCAGCCCTGGCATGTGCTCCCATCCCCCCCAGTTCCCACCTCCCCGGTGCTTCCAACGCAGCAGCGATGCCCTGGAGGCAGCAGAAGCACCTTAGCAAGTGCACACTTGGCACCAGGGCACGCATGGGTGGCTCTGGGTGCGCTGCTGCTCTCCCTCTCTGGAGCACCCCAGGTTTAGGGGGTACCAGGGGAGCTTCACCCCTCCAAGCCTCAGTTCCTGCTTGGAATGGTTTCCTCTGCTCGGTGCCACCTGGGGGGTGTCATCGCATGTTGCCCCCCGCCACCCCCAGCCCACCAGCCGCACGTGGTGGTACCACAGCACCCACGCGACGCCTGCATCCCGCCTTCCCCATCCTTCATCCCTGTGCCCTGCCCTCCTCTTCCTCCCAGCCTCAGCACCCTGCAGCCGGGCCGGGTGCCCGTTGTTGGAGCAGGGGGAAAGGGGGGGGAATAGTGTTCCCCTCCCCTCCCCGGCATTCCTTGGGAGTGAAACACAAGAGCTGGCAGGGCACTCCTGCTTTCTCTGGCCTCCGCTGCTCCGGTGCCTGAACAAAGCCCTCCTGCCTCCACTGGGAACCCGGGGTTTGAAACAGGAGAGGCGGCTGGTGCAGTGTGGCAAGGGGGAATGCCCTTCATAGCCTGCTCTGGGGGTCTGGGGTGGGTAGGGGACAGAAATGGACATGGGCAGCAGCTCCAATGGGGTATCCAGGCAATCCGGGGACCGTGGGGACCATGCCCACCCCATGGCATCATCTCCATCCAGGGCTTTGCATCCCCACCATCTCACTGCCATCACATTGCTATGGAAACTGAGCCCTGGCGAGGCCTGCTTCAACCCTACTTTGCCCCCACTTTGGTCCCACTTTATCCCCAGCTCTTGCGCATGGCAGTACAGGTCTGTGCATCCAACCCGGCTTCCCCCCCTTCATCCCAGGAGCTGGGATGATGCATCCCGAAGTGAGCATGCGCTCTGGGCCCCCCAAAGTGGGACCCCCTTTTCCTTGCAGAACAAAGCCCCCCCCTCTTTTCCTTCCCCACCACCCCCAGTGAAACAGGCCCCTCTCAAAGCGCAGTCCCCGACAGCGAAGGTTATTTTAATGGATGCATTACTTTAAACGAACCCTCCACCATCTGTTCCACCCCCTAATTACGCATGCAGGAAAAAAGCCCATCTCTCAGCCAGCGCAGGAGAAAGTAAAGATATAAGTGATTTAAATGCATGTTATCCGCAGCTCCGCCGGCAGCTGGGCTCCTCGCCTGCCTCCCGCCTGCCTGCCTGCCTATGGAGCCAGGCAACTTGTGGGCAAGAAGGGATGGTTCTCCTGGGGCTGGATGCTGCTGACACCTCGGGGTGCTGGGTGCGGGATGCTGGGTGCAGCAGGGATGTGGTGGCTGCATCTCCCCATAGGTCAGCTCTGCCCGCAGCGTGATGGCAGCAGATATGTGTGGGGCAGGGTTTACGGGGGGAACACCCCTGGCTTGACCCTGATGGTGTCTGGGGGCTCACATGGGCTGAGGCTCCAACAGTGCTGGGGCCAGGTGTGTGTGGCCCCCCCCATGGTGAGGGGATGGAGGGGGCTTCTGAGCACAGGATGCGCTCAGGGCCGTGGGGCTGTTGCTCAAGCAGTAGCTGTGTTTCCAGGAGCCGTCCCAAAACCCAGGGATCCTGGACTGGGGGTGGATGGTGTTCGACCGTGGGTATCTGTCCTTTGGGGCTGTGGAGGCTGAGAGCGGGGTTGGAACAAACCCCCCTTGGAGAGGCAGAGCCCAGAAGTGTTTGAAAACCCTGGTTTTAAGTCAACCTCTTGGTATCTGGAGGGGTGACAACAGAGCGGGGTGGGACTCAGTTTCCCCTGTCCCCAACGCAACCCTTGGGACCGTGCTGGATGCTTTAGGTGACAACCACCATAACCTGTGCGGCGCCGGAGTGATGCTGGATGCCGGTGTCCCCCTTGCCTCCCTCCCTCCCTCCCTTCCTCCCTCCCATCTCCTTCCCCTCCTTGCCTGACTGCAGCAGATGCGCCAGCTCTGCAGGAAGAGGGAATTAAGTTGGGCTGGAGGAATGTGTAAAGAGCGCTGCAGGGCCGGAGGGTCCGGTCCCCCCGCGGGGACGGGCAGTCATGCAGAATTAATCCGCCTGCAGCCGCACCGAGCACTGGGGAGCGCGGGGGCGCTGCGGGGGGCTGCGGGGCCGGGCCCCCTGCTCCGGTGCCACCGGGAAACTCATCAGGAACAATGGAAAGCCCCAAGTCAGCTCTTTTACCCCCAAATCCCGGCCCGGGGGCGGGGAAGGAGGTGGGAGGATCCTGCGAAGCTCAAGGAAAACCTGTTTGCTGTAGGAAAGGGAAGGACGGGTTCATCCTGCTCTTGGTGATGGTGCTGGGTACAGTCGGGATTCATTCTGCTCTTGGTGATGGTGCTGGGTGCAGCCCGGGTTCATCCTGCTCCTGGTGATGGTGCTGGGTACAGCCGGGATTCATCCTGCTCTTGATGATGATGCCGGGTACAGCCAGGGTTCATCCTGCTCTTGGTGATGGAGCTGGGTACAGCCCGGGTTCATCCTGCTCTTGGTACAGCCAGGGTTCATCCTGCTCTTGGTGATGGAGCTGGGTACAACCCGGGTTCATCCTGCTATTGCTGATGGTGCTGGGTACAGGAGGGCTGTGCTGTGCGTCATACAGGGTGGGTTTTGGGTATGGGCACCCCATTGCTGCCATCACCCAAACCCATCTGCAAAGGGCTGATGGCAGGAGGCAGGCTGGGGTGTTGTGCTGGATGTGCCCACGTGCTGCACCATCCGCATGCCATGACCAAGGGGACACCAGGGTGGCAGCAGGGCCCCACAACCCATGCTGTGCCTGACAGGGAGCCATCTCCCAGCCCCACAAGCATCCTCACCGCCATGGTCGTGGCTGCGGGGCTGTGGTGCCCCCATGCTCAGTGGCTGTGTGACATGGGGCAGGGCGGCTCATGAGGACACTGCAGCTGCAGCCGAGCCCTCTGCTCCTCTGGTGTATAAATAATGCAGCCCCGAGGCGCGTTGGCAGCGCCGCGCACGCCTGCAGCCCTGGCACAGCACCGGGTGCTGTCACCAAAGCCACCCCGAGGAGGCGAACCCCTGCACCCCATTGCTCCCCATGTGCTGTCCATGCGGTGCTGGTGCTGGTGGGGTGCCTGCAGTGACCCCACACGCGGGGACATCCTCGTGGCGCTGGTGGCGCTGGTGGCAGTGCACAGCTTGCATGGTTGCCATGGCAATGCGCTGGCGCTAACGAACCCGAGTAAACATTAACGAGGGAGAGCCCCATGTGGGGCGGTGGGAGGGTGCGGGGACCCTGTGTGGGGCTGGGTGCTGCGGTGGGATCAGATGCATGGGTTAGGAGGGTTGCGTCCCTGTTAGGTGCTGCGTGGGGGTTAATGGTCAGACTGGGAGCGATGGGTGGCTTTGGGGGCAGGATGTCTGTGTTTCCTGGAAGATCCCATCTCTGAGGACCCAGGGGTTTCTGAGTCCATGCAGCGCCCATGGGTGCAGGCATATGGGGGGTGACTCAGATCCCCGCATCCCCTGGCCTCGCTGGGCTTTGGGTGGGGGTCAGCCCTCGCAGCGTGCCCAATGTCCCCTCCAGCGCTCAGTGGTACCGTAGCTCATTAACCAGAGGTGCAGGTGCCCCGGGTCCCTTCCTGCTCCCCAGGGGCTCCTAATGAAGGGCTGCTAATGAGCGCCTGTGCTCCCTGCTCTATTCCCAGCCTTGGGGAGAGGCTGGCTGGTGGGCAGGCACCTGGGAGAGATGCTTTCGGGGGCTTTAAGGGGTTGAGTGAGCCCATGGGTGCTGGGCTGTCCGGGAGCTCAGTGGTGCCTCTCGGAGCCCTCGTTGTGTCTCTGCAGCACAGCACCGTACCTGGGCACGGGGCTCAGGGCTGTCGCCATCCTACCTGGTGCGCAGGTCGTGCCTGTCCCCATCTCGGTGCAGGGCCGCTGTGGGCTGTGTGCCATGGGGGCCATGTACCTCAGTTTCTCCTCCTGGGGGCTCGGGCTGGGCATGGGGACACAGGTTGGGTGATGCTCATGTTGGTCACCCCCAGCCTCATTGTTGTCCCTGTAGCCCCATCATACAAAGCCACCCAACCCCTGGAAACCCTCTTTGGGTCTGTCTGCATGGGGGTGCTCTGCAGGGGGTCATTCGAGGGTCTGTGGCTCCTCTGCACCCCAAAAGTAACCCAGTGGCACAGATGCAGTTCAGGGATGTAGGGACCCTGGCGGAGATGGGCTGGGGAGGGTCCTTAGGCTTGTCCCCCTATTTCGGGGTTTGCAGGGGGGGGCAGCCCATCCCACACAGAGCCATGGACCCCCAGTGGGGCTGTAGGAGCCCTAATCCTCAGTGACACGGGGCCCGCTCCGTGGTGGCTGATTGCAGTGTCCCCAGCTGAGTATTAGGGTTTAAAGCAGGGAAGGAGCAGCGGGAGCAGATGAGTTCCTGAGCAACAAAGCTCCCGTTCCCCTGCAAGGCCACTGTTATTCGGGGTCTCATTAAAAGCTGACAGGAGACAGTCGGGGTGAGGGCTGCGGTAGGGGATGAAGCCACCCCAAGTTCCCTGTGTCCCTCCATGGTATCCAAATGCCAGCCCCTGGCCCTGACCGCAGCATTTCTGGCAGGGCAGAAGGCAGCGAGGTTCTGGGCTGGCAGAGGAAATCCAAACTGAGCCCCGATGAAAGGGGCTTTGTGTGGCCGGGAAGGAGCAGCCCTCCTCCTCCTCCTCCTCCTCCTCCTCCTCCTCCTCCTCCTCCTCCTCCTCCTCTTCTTCCTCCTCCTCCTCCTTCTCCTCCTCTTCCCGCTTGGCTGCCTTGGGGTGGCTTTGCCCTGGGTGCTGAAGGGAAACTGAGGCAGTCCCAGAGCCTCCTGACCTGCTCAGGGCTTTTCTCCATCGCTGGGGCCAAGAGCTGGTCCTTGGGAATGTGCTGGGCTCCTCCGTAGGTGCCATCCCCTGTCTGCGGGACCAGCTAAGGAAGTGGGGAAGGAACCACGGAGACAGAGGGACACTTTCCCATGGCTCTTCATGCTACCAAGGACCACCCTCTCCCCCAGTGCCACTGCCTGCCTCAGTTTCCCTTTCCCCCCTTGTGAGCACTGTGGCTGCCATCCAGCATGGATCACCCTTGGAGGGGGTTCAACCCACACTGGTGACCCCAATGCATGTGGCCCCTGGGAAGGGGACACGTTGCTGTTGTGGGAGGAAGCTGATGGGAATGCTGCTCCCATGGTCCCATTGCAGGGAGGAGCGTGGGTGCCCTGCCCCAGTGGGTGGCAGGGGCTTGTTCTCCGCCTGGACAGGAAGATGAATGAATTCTATTACAGGATCGCGGTTTTATTCCACGTGTCAGGGAGCCTGAGATTAACTTGCTCACCAGGCTGTGACAGACCCAGACACCCGCGTGCTCCGGGCATGGAGCTGCCGCAGACCCCACCGTGCCCCCCATGGCCATACCTGTCCTTGCTGCCATCCATTGGGAGCCCTCCTAGCACCTAGGGAGGGAGGCACTGGCCAAAGCAAAGGTCCTTTGGCCACCCCAGGGTTCACGTCTTACAGGGCGAGGGGTGAAGCATCATGGAATCATGGAATGTTCTGAGTTGGAAGGGACCCTAAAGCTCATCCATTAGACCACTAGACCAGGCTGCTCCAAGCCCTGTACAAGCTGGCCTTAAACACAGCATTGTGCTGGCTGGGAGGGAGCTGGGGAGGGGGACAGGGGGCTTTGGGGACCTGTTGTGATGGGGACACAAGAGGGTGACCCTCTCTTGTCTCAAGTGGCTGGGAGAGCGTGTCGGGGATGCATCCCTGTGCACGGAGGCGTGCGGTGCCATGGGGCTGGCTGCTCTCCCCTCGCCGCCCCCCTTGCGCAGGCAGCTGGCTCTGCTTGCTGGAGGCTTTGCACATTCCAGTTCGTGGGTCACTCGCCTTCCAAACCTCTCCAGGGATGGAGCCGGAACAAACAACCCCAGGGCTCCGATGGTGCCCAGCTCTGCCTGCCAGCACCATGGGGGATGCCCACCCCCGACGGCTTTGGGCGTTTTGGGGTGCTTTGGGGAGGTCCCAGTGAAGATAACTGGGAAGGGGAGGATGGACCGAGGGACATCTCCATGCAGCGTGTGAAGGGATGGATGTTTGGGGAGCAGTGGGATGCTGTGGTCCCCACTGCTCATGGGGTGCTGGAATCATTTGGGGGAACGGTGCAGGCAATAGGGCAACACAGTGAGCTTGGGAAGGCTGGGATGGGGTTTGCTCAGGCTGTCCTGGAACGCGCCTCCGGCCATCCCAGGGAGATGAAGGTTCCATTGGAGCGCTGAGAGCACACCAGGGAGGCTGGGCGGCGTGGGGAAGGTCAGCCTTGGCCAGATGCAGCCACTCCACCCTCCTCCAGTGCTTTGCACATTAATGCAAATGCACTGGCCTGAGTGGTTCATTAGCAGCATGTGGAATGGAATAATGCATCCGCATCCCATTAGCCTAATGAAAAAAAGGGAGCCGGCACCTGGAACAAAGCTGCTGACTCTTGGCTAGTGCTCTGCCTCAGCCATGCTGGGCTGGGGGGCCCTTCCTTTACCCTTCCTTCCCGTCCTTTCGCATCCCTTCCCTCTCCCACCCTATTGCCTGCCCGTCCTCCGAGCATCCTCTCACCCGGTGCCACATAAGGGGGCACCATCATCGTGGCGGGGTGCACCCCCATGGGTCCCACCACATCACGCCTCTGCATCCCGGGATTGGAGGGGAGGTGGGGGGGGAAGCCGAGCCGGGAATGCCGCAGAGGCACTGTGGGTGACGAGATGTCCCCATGTCCCTGGGGCTGGGAGCTGGGAGCCTGAAGGATTAGAGGAAACATTGCCAAACAAACCAGGCTGTGCCGGAACCAATTAGCCTCCAGCAGGCAGAGTTTCAGATGCTGTTATTTCTGCCTCTTCTCTTTGCTCTCCCTCCCTTCTGTCTCCCCCTTTTCCCCCCTTTCCCCGGCCCTCCCCAGCCCCTCCTGCCCGCCCCCAGCATCTCGGCTCTCGCCATTCCTCTCCGTGTCGGAGCTTGTTTTGGGCACTGGCTCTGGAGTGACTCATGCCGCGCGTAGGGGATTTTAAAAGCTTTCTGCTGTCGCTGGGAAGCCGGTTTGGGCTGCTCCGACACTGGGGGTGGAGCGCGATGCCTCGCAGACAGCCCTTGTCTGGAGCGCCCAGCAGCAAACGTACCCCGACCCCTCCAAAACCACCCCCTGCACCGGGGCTCGGGCACCCGAAAGCCGGCGGTTGAGTCACAGCCGAAACTTTCTCGAGCCGTTGGAGCTTCCTCCGCTGGGGCCCCTCTCCGAGGAAGTGGTTCTATGGGGCGTCGCGCCCCAGCCCCGGTGGGTGCCGCACACGCGGTGATGGAGGTTGAAGCGTGGGAGATGTGTTCTCTTCCCCTCCCCATTCTTCTTCCTTCCCTCATTCTTCTTCCACCACCCTCAGCTGGCCATGGTCGTCCCCCCCCGCTTTCCTTCATCATCCTCCTCCTCCTCGCCTTGAGCTGTGCTGCTGAGGGACTGCAGCTCCCGTGGATCAGGAGGAGATTTAGGTCAAGCGCTCGACTGAGTCGAAACAGCCATCTGTGTGCAGAGGAACCCGGGCACCCAGAGCCCCCGGCTTGGCACCGCGGGCACCCTCCGAGCCCCGCGACAGCAGCAACACCCAAAGGGTTAATGAATGGGGGGGGGAAATCCCCTCTGCCCACCCCCTGCATCGCTCCATTGGCACTGAACGGCTGCGGCACCGTGCCAAGGTCGCCCTGACACGCCATGGTGGGTGCTGAGGGCAGAGCGGCGCAAGCAGGAGGCGCAGGCAGGAGGTGCAGGCAGGAGGGAAGCGCTGGCTGCCTGCCCGGAGCCGGGGCTCCTGGGTTCCTGCAGGAACAGGGTGGAGCAGGAGGAGGCCGGGAGCTGGTGTCATCCCGGCCATGGTGGAGGGAAGCGTTTCCCTCCCCATCGGGGTGTGGGACGCACACGGAGCCATGCCTCAGTTTCCCCACCGGCAGCACAAGCGAGGGGGGAGCCGCGGGTGCCCCACTGCGCCCCACAGCAGGGAGGGGATGGATGTGGCCCCTCCTGCTCCCCACCTGCAGCTTTTTCTTGCTCTCTCTGCTTCCTTCCGGAGCCTTTTCTCGCTCACGGGTGGCTGTGGCTGTGCCTGTGCGCACGCAGGGGGAGGAAGCTGGTGCTGGACGGGACTTCCCGCCGTGCTCGCTTTGGTGCTCCCCAGCTGGTGCAACGAGTTGTGCCTGGCCTCGGGCCGGAGCCTCACCGGGCGTAGGGATGCTCCCGGGTACCTGAGCCATCCATGCTCTGCCCACGCCGCACCGGGCCCCTGGGGACCCCGCGGATCTGCATGTTGTGCTTGGTAAGGAGCTTTGCCTGGCTTGGTAGCATGGTAATCCTGCCTTGGCTGGGGGGGGATTATGTGTGGGGAGCCTGGAGCACCCAGGAGCTGTCAGGCAGCTTTGGGAAGGTGGGGTTTCCCTCTGGTTTTGGCCAGGAGGGTGACAGGGACATCCTAACCCTAACCCAGGGACCCTGGTTTGCCCAGGCATGGGGGAAGCCTGGTGTCCCTGCAGCATCACCAGGCAGGGTGCTAGCAGCCCTATGCTGTGCCAGGAGGGACCGCAATTGAGCATCCCTGCATCCTTCCCCTGCATCCCTCCATCCCTGTGGCGGTTCTGGCAGCGTGCATCAAGCCAAGGTGGCTGCAAGCAGGGCCACGCAGGTGGTGTGTGGCAGAGGAAACAGGGCTTGGGGACAGCCCCTTGTCAGGGGTCCTATCCTGGCTTCCCTGGTCCCCGAGCAGGCTTCGAGGGGGCTGGTGGATGCCGGGAGCTCATCGGTTCTTTATGGTCTCAGAGGGCTCCATTAATTCTTTAAATATCCAGGCTTTCCAGGTGGGTTTTGTTGAAAATTAATTTCCGGAGCTATTTTAATTTTGCTGTATTTAATTTGCTGTTTATTTTAATTAATTAACATCAGAAAAATCTCTCCTCCCGAGCATCCTGCAGCCGTCTGGGGTGGCTGTGCATGGGAGGCAAGAGCAAGGGGGTGGCATGGGTGCCTCAGTGGGGAGGGTGCCCAGTGCCTGCAGTGCCCTGCACAGACCTTCCTGATGCTGTGGTACCTGCTTCCTGGGATGCGGATTGAGAGGTGGTGAGGCAGGGCTCATCCCAGCTCCATCCCCGGCTCCATGGGGTCTGCTGGTATGCTGCTGGTGCATGTCCTGGCTGGGAGATGGCTCAGGTACTGCTTGCAGCCACCTTCCTCCTCCTCTTCCATTGCTGGCTGGGGAGCTGTGGGTCTGGCATCCGTAGGGATGCAGTGCTTGCCATGGCAAACAGCAGAGTCTTGATGTAAAAGCCCAGCACGGGGGTATTTTGACCCATTAAGGGATGCAGGGCTGAGCTCAACCCCACACTCCCATCCCTGCATCTCCTCTGGAGCTGCAAGGGCGTCCCTGGGGGGGGTAGACAGGAGAAGGGGGAAGGGATGTGGATGGAGCCGCCTTCCTCCAGATGAAGGCCTCTGGTCTCTTGCATGTCTAGACGCTGCCACACACCTAATGTGGTTCTTGGCAGGAGCCGTGCCTGCTCTCTCGAGGTTAATTGCGGCGCGCAGAGCTCTGCAGACAGATAGCCCTGCTCCGTGCTGCCCCCAGACCCCTGCCTCGCCCAGCCCTTGCCTTGTCGGTGCCCCCCCGGCGATGCTGAGACCCCCACGGGGATGCTTGGACCCCCTTCAGGGATGGGGATGCAGAAGGGATGCTGCTGTGCCCAGATGTGGTTTGGGGCGCAGCACAATAAGGGGGGGGGGGGGCTGTTCTGGGGAGCAGCCATGGTGCTGGGGGGTGTTTTGTGAGGGTTGCCAGCGGCTCTGAGGGGTTTGGAGGTGGAGGAGAAGGGCCTCTCCCTCGCCAGCTTGTCCTCCTGCCTGCTCTTGGCAAGGCGGCTGGGCTAGATAAGGGGAAACACAGCGGGGGGAGCCGGACAAAGGCAGAGCCTTATTCAGCCTGCGTGGCCGGATCCAGCCTCCGGAATGGGAGCTGGGGTGGGAAGAGCCGTTTCATCCTCCAGACCCAACATCTGGTGGAAAGCAGGGCCAGGGATAGGGAACAACGGGGGTGCTGCAGGGTGAGCCCTGGGGCTCGCATGGTTCCGAGCTGCCTGGGATGGGCTGGATGAGGCCATTCCCAGCGGCTGCTCTTGCAAAGGATCCCAAAGGTGTCTGGGATCCACAGGGAATAGCCAGAAACGGGCACTTTCCTGGGAGCACCATGAGCAAACTCTGCCTCCAGCTCCATGAGCCGGGCCCATGCATAGGAACCGGCTTTCCCATGGGCAAACCAGTGCCTTGCCAGGCCTGATGCTGGCTCCTGTGTCCCATCGTTGAGCATGGCTGAGAAATTACATATCCCAGTGTGGGAATCACAGCAGCTTGCCACAGGGATCCCAAAGCACGATGTGCCCTCACCTCACATGTGGCCATCACCAGTACTTGGGTCCATGTTCTGTGTCCTGGAGCCGTGTGGGCCCCAGGACCTGCCCCACATGGCATCCCAAGGGAATGGGGCAGAGGTTTCAGTGCGAACTCTGTTTTGGTTTGGGGTTTCATCATGTTTTCATGGCAGGGAATTTCCGTTCCTAACCAAAGACAAGGAAAAAAAGAGAAAAAAGAAGTAAAAAAACCAAAACCAAAGAAAAATCCCACCCTGCGCTGATTTTTTGCCAAAAAAATGGGATGTTTCCATTCTTGTTTTGGCTTTTGGCAGCCCCAAACTGCAGCCAATGGAAGAAAATATCTGTGTGGAAACGCTGCCGGCCTCCTCCGCGCAGCGCAATGGCTGGTGCAGGGCTGGGAGCTCCTGTCCCTGGAGCTGGGCGGCTTTGAGGGGGATTTAGGGAGCTTTCGGCATCAGGACCTTCCCTGCACCACACAGAGGGCATTGGCATGAGAACGGGAGCATTGGTTTAGTGGGGAGCATCCACACGGAGCAGCGAGCGGCTGCAAGGACACCGGTGGCGAGCGGAGCCTGCGCTTCCCACTTGTCCTTGCAGCGGGGTCGCTCTCTCCTCCCCAGCTCCCAGCAGAGCCACGTTTGGCTTCCTCATCCTCCCTTCCTGGCATCACCCCAGCCTTCACCTTGCTTCACCCCGTGAGCTTTTGGGGGTCCCTGTGCTGCAGTCGGTGGGGTGGTGCTGCAGTGCTGAAAGGAGGTTGGGGGGTGTTTTTCCACACATCCCTGCTAAGGAAGCATTACAGTCGCCCAGGCATCTGTTCTGGCAGAGTAGAGCTAAAGAGCTTGTCCTGGGCTTGGCAAAGCAGCCGGCAGCTTTTCCAAGGGCAGCCTTGGCGGATGTGGAGCAGCAGGTTGACATTGCAGGGAGAGGAGCCTGGAGGAGGGGGGGGTCCTGCAGGGAGGATGCTGCAAACCCTCTCCCCAAAGAGCTGTGTGCGCCCGCAGGTCTTTGTTGGGAGCAGGGAAGAGCTGGTGCCAGTGCATCACAGGCAGGGAGGATGCTGCGCCATGGAAAGGAGCAGGGTTAGCCCTGTGCCTGCCCATGGGAGTGGGTTGCAGTGCCCTGTAGAGGACAACCATGGTCAGAACCACTGGGTTTTGAGCTGCTTCTCATGTGTGTGACCCAGAGAGACCCCTTGTTGTCCCCAGGCTGTGCAGCATCCCCTGCCACTGCCACCTCATCACAATGGGTGTTGTGTGCTGCTGTCACCCACCGTCACCGAGCTTGGCACTGCTGCTTGAAGGCACCATTGCTGCCACCCTCCTGTGGCACATCACCATATCAGTGCCATAGCCCCGCTGGTGGCACTGATCACAGGCTGTATACATGCCTCAAGCCATCAGGACCAGGCAGGGGGATGTGATCAGCACGGATGAGCTGTGGGAGCCATGCCGGAGCATTGGGCTCAGAGCTGGAGCATGTCAGGCACAGATGGGATCGTTAGTGCTGGGAAAAAATAGCCAGCCCCTTTTAAAAACCCAGACCTATGGTGGCAATTCCCAGCGGAGTGCTCCATTAACATCCATGCTGGGCCGGGATACAGACCCACAGCCGCTCTGATGTGCCACCGTGTCCCCACCGCTGGCTCCTTCCCCAGCAACAAGCACATCCCAGCGCTGGGTGCCCCCATCCCCATGGGTGCCCCCCTTCTTGATCCCATCCAATCCATGCCGTTTCCTGTTCATGCTCTCGAGCCTCCCCTTTGCTTTCCGAACTGCAGTAACCACCAGAGGGAAGTTTGGGAGCGGTACGAGCCCGGCTCCAGCGGGAAGCGGTGCCCATCATCGCAGCATCGCACCGGGGGCTTCACCAGGGGGTGGTGGCACTTGTGCTCTCCATCTCTCTATCCCTGCCCTTCATCCCCGGCTTCCAGAGGGGTGGATGTGAGGCTGGTTTGGCGTCGCCAAAGGGGCTTGGCCCCCCCACCCCAGCACCGATCGATGCCTCTGCTCGCTCCCGCTTGCTTCTGTCTCTTTTTTCCCCTGTTTGTTTGCAGCCGCTTGAGGGCTCTTGTGATGAATCCAGCCTGGACACATTTCAACAGCAGCTGAAATGCAGCCCATGGTGGGGGTGGGAGTGGGAGGGCAGCGGGGCCAGCCAGCTCCAGAATGCAAAATGGTGCAGCGGGGCCACGGGGCCCATCGGCACGCAGAGAGGGATGGGAGGGAGGGGTGTGATGCCTCGAGCCTCTGGGTTCTGTGGGTCAGCAGCATGGGGCCTGAGTGGGGCTGAGGATATGGGGTAATGTGTGGGGAGTGGGTTCAGCCTCTGCGCGTGCATGCTGCTGGGAGCTGGGCTGTGCTCCGTCCAGCCCCTCGCTGCGCTGGTCCCACTGGGCTGTGCTGGGACCTGGGGTCACACATGCAATTGGTTGGGGGGATCTGTGCTGGCTTCACCACCACAGTGGGTGCCATCCATCCCCTCATGGCCTTGTGGACCCGCCACCCATCCTTCCATTGCTGTAAAACATCGGCTTTTTGATGAGAAAAGCACCAAACCTGAGCACAAGGAAGAGGGCGAGCATCACCCACGCCCAATCATGGGGGGTGATGGCAGCAAAGCGGGGTGCAAAGGGGGGCAGGTGGAGAGCTGGATCCTTGGAGCACTCCTTGCAATGGGAGAGGTGGCTGCTCTGTGGTGCTGGGTTTGGCTGTGCTCTGGCAGCTGGGGCTGCGGGAAGGAGCGGGACGTGTCTGCGCGCAGATGCGTACGGGTGTGCGCGCAGGCGGGAGGAATAATTAGTTCCTACTCCAGCACTTCTCACTCAAAGTGCTTCTTAAAAGCCTCCATTCATTAGTGCTCACGGCTCCCCCGAGGTGCCGTGTCCTGGTTCTCTTCCCCCCACCGACTCCCCACCTTCCCCGGAGCAATTGGGGATGCTGCGCCAGGAATGGGGAGGGGGATGCTGCTGCTGCTGCTGGGTCCTTGTGAGACTCAAGGATGGTTTTTGGGATGTCCCCTGTGCCAGTGGGGCTGCTGGGGTATCATGAGCACCATGGCATAATGTGAGTTCCCATCGAGGCTGAGCCTGGAACACCAAGAGGGAGAGTGGGATGCTGGGAAAGCCCGTGGGTGCCACCGGCAGCTGCACCCTGGTGTGAGCAGTGCCCCTCACTGGGGTGAGTAGAGCGGCACAGCCCGTGGTTTCCAAGTACCCCATCATGTGCCAAGCTCAGGGGTCACCAGACAGGACAGAGGATGCTGGATGGTGCCGGTGCCGCTCAGATCCCAGCCCCAAGCAGGGCGCTGGGTGATGGACTGGGTGATGGTGCGTGCCCCGCTGGGGTGCAGAGCCGGGCAGGCGCTGGTTGAGGGCCTCCTCTGCAAACCCTAACCTTATTTTCCCAGGTCCAACGCCAGTTTCCATGGAAACAGCCAGGAGCAGAGACGGGAACCAGAATCCAGAAACGCAAAGCCTCAAGCTCCCGTTCGCCTTCCTGGATTCCTGCTCCCGGTGGGCCCCAGATGGTGGCTGGGTGCAGGCCATGGGGCACCAATGCTCTTGGGGTGCAGGGCTGGGCAGCCTGCGGGGTTTGGGTGCTGCTGTGTCCTGGCATGCTGCAGCACCCATGCGTGGTGCATGGTGTATGGGGATATGCATGGTGTGTAGTGCTGTGGGGTACTGCAGGCAGGGGTGCTGCAGGCAGAGCTATTGCAGGCAGCACCATGCACAGGCAAGTTCAGACAACAGCTGTGTCTCGATGGTGCCCAAGGGTGGGTGTGATGTGTCCATGTGCTCCTGCGTGGACACACGTACTTTGTGGGTGTCAATAACGGTTGCTGTGGATGTTCAGTGTTACCTCGGGACCCCAGTCCCAAGGTGTTCCCACTCCCATCCATGTCCTTATGAACTCATCCCTGCCCTGATGTCCTCAGGACACAGAGGGGATGCCAGTAGCCTGGAGAGGGGGACATGGGTGCTGGGTGCTGCTAACACAACCATGCTGTGTCCATCCAACCTGTGCCGTGCCACGTCCATCCAGCCTGCGCTTTCCCCTCTGCCCATGTGCATGTGCTCACCTTGCACACGCGTGTGCAAGCCTCACCTCACTGCCCCTTGGGTGTGCTGTGTCCTGCCTGAGCTTCTTAGGACCCATTGGTGCCCATGGGGTGGGACATCGCTGCATCACCGCATCCTCACCACAGCATCCCCACACAGACCTCCTCATGCTCCCACTGGGCCAGGGCACAGCCAGAGCTGCTCAGGCCAATGGGATCCCTGCACCTATCCCCACCCCACACCTCGGGGGTGACACCAGCACCGTCACGACGCGTTCCTCCCCCCCGCCCCAGCGCCGCAGCCATTGTGCGCGTGCTCCGTAATACATCATTTACAGACGGACAGGTATTAAGATACATTATGGATAACTCACAGAGAGAGACGCTATTAATAATACAGACACATACAGAGGGAAGAAAAGTGCACACTTGATTTCCATGTTGCTACCAGGAGTTGTGAGGCTGGCTCTGGCTGCCTCTTCCCACACGTGACTGCAACACAGTGGGTAGCTGACAGCCCAGAGAGCCTGGCTTAGGGCCAGGAAAAAGCAGAAAACACAATGTCTGTGCATATCCTCTCTCTTAAAATAACACTCCAACACCGTCTGAGACGAATTAAAATAAGATCAGGAGCGGTCTTGCGAAGCGAGGAAGACGAAGAGGGGAAGGCAGGCAGGGAACGGCCGGGGCCGGGCGGCTCCAGCCCTGTGTGGGGAGGGACGGGGCTCGTTTCGCAGCGTTAAGAGCTTGAAACCACAACGGTGGAAGGAGAAGGAGGAGGCGAAGCGAGGGAAAAGCAGCTTCCCAGCGGGAAGGGAGCGATGCCGGAGGTGCTTGGCTTGTCCAGCACATGGCTGTCCTTTGGAGGAGAGCCGCGGCAGGGCGGGGGATGCGAGCTCAGGCTGCAATGATGGAGAGCATCAGGAATTTCCTGCAGCTGAAGAACACACCAAATACCAGAGTGCGAGAGGGAGCGGAGGAGAGCAGGGTGCCGGGAGGGAAGGAGGAGGAGGAGGAGGACAGGGGGGATATGCACAAGGGCTTGAAATAGCCGGCGAGGGCAGGGGGCAGCGGGGTGAGGGGCGCCGGGGGTGGGGGGGGAGGTGGATTTGGCGCTTTGGGGCTTTTTCCATCTCTTTGGCTTGCTTTTAGTGCTGCCTTTTTGGAAGGAGGTGCCCCACGGTGCTGCCTCTGCCCGCCTGCCTGCTCCCTGCCTGCTCTTTCCTCCCTTCCTTCCCCTGCTTGGGGATGTGGGGCATGGGGATGGATGGGGCTGTGTCCCGCAGCCCCCTGCTTCTCACATGGGGCTGACGGAGCCTGAAAAACAGGCACATCCCTGCGGGATGGTGTTTTAGGAGAGCGGGGGCCCTTTGGGGGGGGTCCCACCGCGCAGGCAGCTGATGCCCAAGGAACCACGGCAGCGCATCCCGCACATGGAACGAGTTTGCCAGGCGCCTTTTGGCCAGGCTCCTGCTTCTCCCTGGGCCAGGCTGGGTTAAATACAACAGCCCAAAATCCCCGAGGCCACTTGCATCCAGGTGCAGCCCGACCTCTCCCTCCTCCTCCTCCTTCTCCTCCTCCTCGGCCACCCCCCTGCATCCAGCTCCTGGCTGCATCCAGCCCTGGCTCCCCCGGGGATGCTGGGGGGCCGGAGGGGAGGGGAGATCAGAGGGGGCATCTTGCAGTGCAGGGATCCAGGTAGCCAGAAGGTCGCACTGAAAAGCTGGAAATGGAGTTTGGAGCTCAGCAGAGCTGCTGAAATCCAGCTTGGAGGAGGAGGAGGGAGAAAGAGGCAGTGGAAGGAGCAGCGGGGAGGGGACTGCGCCCCACACATCTCGGGGTGCTGGGTGTCCCCTCGTAGATGCTGTGTCCCACCGCTGAGCATCACAGGGAGGCACTGGGGGGACCAGAGAGGGGTGAAGAGGAGGCAGCAAGTGCAGCACCAAAGGCTTTGCAACCCCCTCATCGGGTGCCTCCCATTTTCCAGTGATTCCAGGCCGCGGCGTCCCTGCCATCCCACGCGAGCAGTGACCCTCACCTGGACCGGGATGCGGAGTTCATTAACAGGCTCCAGCCTCCCAGCACAGGGGGTCAGGGAGCAGCAGCCCGAGGTGTGGGGAGCGGCTGAAGGGGCTTTGTTGGGCTGGTGCCACCCCCAAGGCCCTTCAGTCCCCACATCTGGGGATGCAGCATCACTGCACAGGGGTCTGGCAGGCACCGGTGGGGCTTCCAGCGCTGCATCCCTGGTTCCCTTCCGTGCTGTAGGTGCAGGGGATGCCCTGGTCCTCCCCAGGCTGGATCTCTTGGGCCATTGCGTGCCAGGAATCCCTTTGATCTCCAGCAGGAGTGGGAAGAGGGGCCCAGAGGTTGCAGAGAGACAGGGCTGCAGCCTGGGGCAGGGGGGTCAGGGGCCCTTGGGCCCCTCCCTGGCTCATGGACCTGGGGCCAAGGGACTGCCATGCATAGCATCACCCTGCCTGGGTTGGGGTGCTTCTCATTAAGCATCAACTAATTGCCACCTCTGAAAGGGGGGGGGGGGGGGGGGCTGTCCTGCCTGGCATGTGGGTAGGGTCCCCCACCGTTTTTGGGGATGCTGGAGCATTGGGGGAATACAGTACTGGAGTAATGGGGAGTGCTGGAGCACTGAGGGGGTGCTGGAGCATTGGGAGATGATGAAGTATTCGGGGGGATGCTGGAGCATTGGGGGGATGCTGGAGTATTAGGGATGCCTGGTGCAGGTGCCCCATGGGGCTGCTCATAAGGGACGTGGTGGCACCTTTGCGCTGAGGGCTGCAGGCTTGTCCATCCTCCCCCCGGGAGCATGCCAGCGGGGGCATTTCACCCTACAGATACCCCCCCAGCAGCTCCCAGGGTGCCCTGTGCTCCTCACCTTCCCTTCCTGCCCTGGACCCCCTTCCCTGCCTGCACATCCCTTTGCTCCAGGCCATCAGGGAGGCCGGGGGGGGTTGTGTGTGTGCGGGGGGGGCGATACTGGCTGGAGCAAGTCTGAACCTGGCATCTGTCGAATGTCACCTTACCCAGACAGTCTGTGCTTCCCTGTCTCCATATCAACCGTTCTGCTCCAGCCACCTGCGGGGGGAGGCTGGGACGCCTTTGGGGAGGAGGAGAGCTCAATGTACTGCGCTCTTGCTGCTCTCTTTGCCTCCCGCACCCCTCCCGATGCTCACCGGTGCTCCTCCATCCAGCTGGGATACAGGGGGAGATGGGAATGAGCCCGCACTGCAGCGCCCGGCCCCGCCGTGCCTCAGTTTCCCCTCACCGCAGGCTCTGAGCCCAGGCGCAGCTGCCGTGCAGGAGGGACGCGGGGCCTCTTCCAGCAGCTCCAGCATTCCCGGCGCTGTCCCGCTTCCCTGCGACCAGATGTTCTCACCCTCCGTGCATCCCATGGATGCGGCGAGGAGCTGGGCTCAGCGGGGGGGTGTGGGGCAGCGCATCGGGGGGGATTGCAGCAACAGGGCTGTGTGTCTGGGGGTGTGCTGGAGCGTCGTGGGGGGTGCTGGAACACTGAGGAGACACTGGAGCATTAAGGGAGATGCTGGAGCATTGAGGGGATGCTGGAGTATTTCAGGGGATGATGAAGTATTTGGGGGGATGCTGGAGCATTGGGGAGATGTTGGAGTATTTGGGGTGCTGCAGTATTTGGGGGGTACTGGACAACCTGGGGATACTCTGGAGCATTAGGGAGGCTGCTGGAGCATTAAGGAAGATGCTGGAGCATTGGGGGACATTGCTGGAGCTTTTGGGGTGGCGGTGCTGGGGCATTGAGGGGGATTCTGGACCATTTGGGCGATGTCCGGTGCTCCTCCCCGCTTGACACCTGCAGCCGAATCCCATCTCCAGCAGTGCCATGGGGTCGAGACAGGGCATGTATGGGGATGCAGCTCCAAGCATGTGCGCTGCTCGTGCCATGTCGGGAACACCTCGGGGCTGGACGGACACCCGGATGGATGGGATGGGTGCCCTGGCCACATCCTCCTCTCCCAGCCCTGCGCAGCCAGTGTGTAATTTCACCACAGTGCCTAAAGGAGGGACAGAAGTAAATTGACCTTTTCACCCGTTTTCCTACCAGGGGGATTAGAGCCTGTTTCCTGTTAAACCTCTCCAAGAAACTGGCTCCATCCTGCTCCCAGAGCAGGGAGGGGGACACCCCCCAAAGCCGAGGCTCTCCTCTCCCTCCCCAGCCAGCACCAGCTCTCCCGGCCCATCCCGTCTCCCGTGGATGGGAAGCACCTTCAGGGTGGTTTCTCCCAAGGCCAGGACAAAAACCCCGACGTGGAAAATCGCTGGGAGGAAGGAACCGAAGGCGGGGAGTGATAAATATTGAAAGGGTGGGATTTCGATGTAGGCTGCAACAGCTGTGCCGGTTCCAGTGTCACACTATCTCTCCACAGGTTTACTGACCCATTTCCATTCACACGGCTGCCAGTATCTTAGCAACTGCAACAGTCCCCCAAGAACAGGCATATTGCCTGCTATTAGTGACTGCTGCAACTGTGTCAAGGTTAGAGCTCTTCCCTCCGAGCCCTGCCGGGTTTGGGTTTGTGCCCAAAGCCATGCACGGGCTGCTTGGTGACATCTCCCCCCCACCTCAAGCAGTATTGGGTGTTGGGTGTGCATCCCTTCCATAGAACGTGCTGGTGGGGATGGGGTGGTTGGTGAGGTGATGGGTGGGATGCGGGGTTGGGTGATGGGATGGATGGGGTGCAGGGTTTGGTGGTGGGATGGATGGGATGCAGGAGAACATGGGGTTGGGTGCACCATGGGATGCTGCGGGGTGTTGGTAATGGCTGGGTAGGTGATAGGGATGCTGTCATGGGGATGGGTGGCACCATCACCCCTCTGCAGCACTGGGGTGTCACAAGCAGGGCCAGACAAAGCTTGTGCCCTTGGAGGAGTGTGGAGCCATGGGCACAGCAAGAGAAGAGACTTGTGCCCCCTCGGAGTCCCGTAAAGCACAGTGACAGCCCTCAGAGCAGGGTGGTGGGATGCAGGAGAACACGGCGATGGGTGCACCATGGGATGCTGCAGGGCATTGGTAATGGTTGGGTAGGTGATAAGGATGCTGTCATCTGGGTGGGTGGCACCATCACCCCTCTGCAGTACTGGGAAGGCATCTCAAGGTGAATGGGGCTGTGCTGATCCTGCCTGGGGCCAGGCAAAGCTTGTGCCCTTGAGGGAGCATGGAGCCATGGGCATAGCAAGAGAAAGGACTTGTGCTCCCTTTAGCACAGTGATACTGGGGGTGGCTGGACTTAGAGCAGGGAGAGGGCAAGCAGCCCATGCAGGGAGGGAAACTGAGGCATGGGCGGGCAGAGCACCCCATCACCTCTGCTGCTGGGCACAGGGCTGAGGAACAGCCCCACGGGTGCTGGGGTGGGCAGGATGAGGCCCCCCCGGGCAGTGCTGCAGACAGCAGGCTCCAGAGCAGTGCGGCCGCGGGGACGCTGCGAGGGAAGCCACAAACATGATTTAAGGGGCTGGAGGGATTGATTTATTAACAGCAATTAAAAGCACTAAATACGCTGAGCTCAGGCGGGGGGGGGGGGCAGACCTGGCTGCTGGCTCCAGGGGCGAGCCTGGCAGCGGGGCGGGTCTGGGCTGGACTGGGGCGGCTGGGGAAGGAGATGGGTGCTGGGGATGAGAGGTGAGGTAATGGGGTGCAGCGCCCTGCTGCTGGGATTGCAGCCAGGGAGGGGGCTGTACCAGGGATGGGTTTGCACAATGGGATGGGTTTGGATTCAGGGATGGGTTTGTACCAGGGATTGGTTTGCATCTGGGGATGGCTTTGATACCAGGGATGCGTTTGGATTCAGGGATGGGTTTGTGTCAGGGACAGGCTTGGATTCAGGGATGGGTTTGGATTCAGAGATGAGTTTGTACCAGGGCTGGGTTTGTAGCAGGGATGGGTTTGCATCCAGGGATGGCTTTGCTAGCACAGATGGGTTTGTGTTCAGGGGTGGCTTTGCATCAGGGATGAGTTTGTACCAGGAATGAGTTCGCATCTGGGAATGGCTTTGCTAGCAGGGTTGGGTTTGGATTCAGGGGTGGGTTTGCATCAGGAATGGGTTTGGATTCAGGGATGGGTTTCCATCAGAGATGGGTTTGCATCCAGCAATGGGTTTGGATTCAGGGATGGGTTTGCATCCAGCTATGGGTTTGTACCAGCAATGGGTTTGCATTCAGGGATGAGTCTGCATCAGAGATGGGTTTGTACCAGCGATGGGTTTGAATTCAGGGATGGCTTTGTATCAGGGACGGGTTTGGATTCAGGGATGGGTTTGTACCACGACAGTTTGGATTCAGGGAAGGGTTTGCATCCAGGGATGGGTTTGCATCCAAGGATGGGTTTGTAGCACAGTGGTTTGGATTCAGGGATGGGTTTGCGCCTGGGGATGGGTTTTGCATCCCTGGAGGGTGGATGCCGGGATGCTGGGGGACAGGAGGCAGCTCCCCATACCCTGGAGGCTCTTCCAGGCCCCAGCTTGGTCTGGTGCTCACTGAGTGCTCAGCAGAGGGAGGAGGCTGGTGGCTGATGGGCACCCTCAAGGCCAATGCGTGCGTGGGTCTGAGGAGCTGCTGGAGCAGCAGTGATGGAGCCTTGCAACATCCAACCCAGTTCCCGCTCGGGAAATCCCAGCTGAGAGCCCTCGGAGGCTGGGAGAGTCCCTGGCCTTGTACAGACCTGCCCAGCCCCAGCTCCTCCATGGGGACCTGCTGGGGTCCCCGGTGCTGTCACCCTGTGGGTGGCAGTTCTGTGTCCCCACCAGGGTGCTGGATGCTGGAATGGGGGCTGCGGGTTGTGCCCTCTATCCTCCCAGTCCCTGTGGCTGTCAGCACTGGGAGCACCAGTTCTGTTCCCATTCCCCAGTGATGTGCAGCATCCATCCACTCCCCTGGGCTGTGTGCTGGAGCTGGGGACCTAGTGATGCTCAGGGACATGGGGGTGCTGCCTTTCTCCCCTCACCCTCTCCATCCACAACATCCCAATGCTATCGGGGGGGTTCAGGTTGCAGTTCAGATCCCCCACACAGAGCAGCAACCACACTGGGGAAGGATGCACCCACATCCCCATCTCTGCAGGGGTCCCTGTGCCCTGAGCTACATTGGGCGCCTCCTGCCTCATCCCACTCTACCTGGGGGCACTACATAGAGGAGCCCCTGGAGGCTGTGAGAGCTGAACGGGAACAAAAGGTCTGTGGGGGCTGGCAGGGGCGAGTGGAGCCGGAGGCTTTGTGCTGACCCCGCTCCAGCTGCCCTGGCCCCGGCCTCCAGCTCCTGCAATGTCAGCGCTTCCCGGCAGCAATCCCAGGTACCGGAGCCGGCTGGGAGGTGGGAAAGCCTCCAGCAGCCATGGCAAAACCTCCCAGGGCAGGGCGGGTGCTTGTGTCTTGTCCCCAGCATTGAGCATGGGGCCACATGCTCTTGTCCCATGGGGATGGAGCTGTGGGGAGGTGCAAAGCATGGCATGGGTTGGATGGTGGCCATGGTGTGGGTGCTGCATCACCCTGTGCCTGCTGGTGGGGACAGTGGCTGTGGATGGAGGTGACCAGGGATGGAGGTGGCCAGGATGGAGGTGACCAGGATGGAGGTGGCCATGGATGGAGGTGACCAGGATGGAGGTGGGCATGGATGGAGGTGGTCAGGGATGGAGGTCACCAGGATGGAGGTGACCAGGATGGAGGTGGGCATGGATGGAGGTTGCCATGGATGGAGGTGGCCATGGATGGAGGTGGCCATTTATGGAGATGGCCAGGATGGAGGTGACCAGGATGGAGGTGGCAGAGATGGTCCCTATGTCCCCAGCATCTTCATCCCCTTGCCCACCGCCAGCTGCCCAAGGGTTAAGGCGAGTTTGCTGCTCCTGCAGACATCAGTGACATCTCTGCTGACAACGCCACACTGAGCTGCTCTCCCCTCCCCGGCAGCACCAGCCTGGCCTCCCCCAGCCCCACGCGGCCCCCGCACCGCTGCGGCCCCGGCACCTCGCCCCGGCAGCTTTGGCACAATCGCAATCCCGAGCAGAGCAGCCGGCTCCCCTCCTGCCCTCTGACCCGCTGTTGCTGTGGAAACTGCATCCCACACGTAGGATTATGGAGCTGGAAGCCGCAGGCTCCAAACTCCCCTTGCAAATCCAGGCAGCTCCTGGGGTCTCGCGGTGGTGCTGGCTCAGGGGTGCGTGCCACCCTACTGGTGGGGGAGGGTGGCAGCAGCACCGCTGGGCCCCCTGGTTTGCACCCACCGGCTGGTGGCACTGCCAAAAGTGCCCTGGTGTCACCACGAGGCCACCGGTGCCACCTGGCACGTCTGCTCCCGTGACCATCGTTTCCCGCTGTGCCTGCATCCCTGCATCCTGAAGGGCTTGGGTACCACCAGCACCCCCCCTTCATCAACCAGCACCCCAGGGAGGTGGGTCCATCCCAAGGACCCATTCCCAACCACATCCATGGGCACCCGCCATCAGCACCCCCGACATCCCTAGGGACACACAGCGTGGGTCCCCAGGCCTGGGTGGGTGCGGGGGAGAGCGGAGCGATTTGGGGAGCTCTGTGGGCTGGATCTGTCTCGGCATCTCCTCTCCCTGCCACCCGGGGAGGTAGGAGCTGAATTAATCGCGATCAATTAATGCTGCTGCAATCCTCATCTTCCTCCCTGCACCAGCTTTGTGCCGTCGCACACGGCAAGGGGGGCCTGGTGTCCCCAGCAGCATCCCTCTGGAACCACACAGCCCCCCAGGATGGGGATTGGGGACAAGCAGGGTGCCCCCCAGCCCACGTGGGCACCTGTGCCCATGGTGAGCAGCCATGCCAGGCAATCTGATGAGTGGGGATGGGGAGGGGACACAGGAGCCCCTCGAAGTCCCTGTGTGCCAGGGCTGGAGCGGGATGGTGGGGGGTCTGGATCCTGCAGTATACTGCAGCAAATGCCCTGCAATCAGCATCCGAATGAATCCCACCTTCCTTCCTTCCCCCACAACATGCTGCCCTGGGCTACAGCTAATCTATTGTGCGCTGGGCTGCAGCCAGCACAAGCTGCAATACAGTAAATCCTTCTGCAGTATCCTGCAAGGGGACCGAGCCCAGCCGCAGCTGCTCGCCGCCTGCCACACAAAGCTGGGGGGCTGCAGTGGGGATGGGGCGCAGGGGTTGGGGGCATGGGAGGGTGGCAGAGACCCAGGCTCTGTGCATGGAGCTCTGGAGCAAGGTGGGAAGTTCCCCAGGGAGTTTCGGTGCCCTGTGGATTCCCCTCACCCCCCAGATCCCCACCATGGGGCAAGGGGATGCTCCATCCTCTGTCCCACTGAGCTTGGGGTTGTCCTTAAGCGCTGCCGCCACCATGGTCCCCACAAAGGTCTTGGTGCAGGGGTTTGCATCCCCTCCTCTCCCTCCTCATGGTGCAACCTCCCTCGTGCCTCAGTTTCCCTACTGGTACCAGTCCCACCGATGCCTCCTCCTTGTTCCTGCAAGGCAACTCCAGCACGCGTGGGCCCTGCTGCCCTTTGCTGAGGGGTCCCGCTCGGATCCTGTTATTATCCCTATTATTACTATTATTACTCTAATTATTAGGATGCTGGGGGGGGGGGGGGTGGTCTGCAGCTCTGCCGGACCCGTCTTTGGAGAGCAAGGCATCCTTCAAAGGGAAGGCTCTCTGTCACCGCCCCACAGCAGCTGCGTTCTCCTCAATTAGAAGAGGTAATGAAGCAATTTATGGGCATCTCCAAAGTGATGTGTGAGTGACAGGCTGTGTATGAGCCACGCTGGGGCTCTGCTGCCAACTTGTGTTCTTCCAGTCTTAATGGGAAGCTCCCCGGTGAGGATGGATGGGGGGGAATAGGTGTGTCTATAGGTGTGTGTGCTCTGAGGTTCCTAACGTGGATCAGTGATGCTGGGAGAGCTGCGTGCCCTCATCCCCCCATTCCTGGAGCCTGGCCTCCTGGGATGTGCCATGTCACATGGATGTAACCAGAGCCTGGAGGGCAGCTGGGTGGGAGCAGAGTGGGGGGCTGGATGCCTGCATCCATGGGGAGAGTTGGCTGCAGCTCCCTGTTTCCATCCACACCAGGCACTGCCCACACTGTTCCCTGCCTCAGTTTCCCCCTCATCTCCCACATCCCCAGTGCTCCAACCTTTCAGCTCTTTGGGGGCCACCACAGCTCCAAAACAGGGAAAAGGGTGTTTTGGGGCAATCTCTTCTGAACAGGGCAGAATCCAATGAGCTGCCAATGATCTCCTGTGTGTACCCACAGGATCGGGGTCCCCTGGCTGTTTTGGGGGCCTGTGGGTCCCTGAGTACATGGCAGGGAGGGTGCAGGAGCATGGTGGTGCATTGTACCCTGTGTTGGTGCGATCCTGCATGTGCACGTTGCACACCCGTGTGCGTGTACCTGTGCATACCCGTGTGCACCCACCTGTGTGCACACCAGTGCCTGTGCATGTTCCTGTGGGGACACCCATGTAGGTATGCGTGTACCTGTACCATGCGCACACACGTGCACCCCTCTGTGTGCATGCTGCATGTTCCAATGGGTACCCCTGCACCCATGTAAGGGTGTGTGTACCTGTGCACACACATGTATGCACCCATCTGTGTGCATGCTGCACGCTCCTATACCCATGGGTGCCCCTGCACCCAGGTAGTTGTGCGTGTACCTGTGTGCACACACGTGCACCCTCTATGTGCATGCTGCATGCTCCTGTGCCCACAGGTGCCCCTGCACCCAGGTAGGTGCACATGTACCTGTGCTTGCATGCACCCATGTGTGCACCATCCTCCCTCCATGTGTGCACCTGTGCACACAGCCCACACCAGTGGGTGCATCCCCTCCCTGCCCACCCCTATACGCAGGGTGCCAAGGTGCTGCCCCCCCTTTCTTCCCCACACCCCTACCCTGGCGCACCAGCGCTGGCACCATCCCCAGTGGCTCCCACACCCCAGCTCGGCCCCAGCCGGCCCTGCACCACGCTGCATCTCCCAGGAAACAGGATCTGCAGCCAGGAGTTTCCGCTCAACTCGTGTGTGCCTCCCACAAAACGAAAAAAACAGGGAAAAAAGAGAGGAAAAAAGAAAAGGGAATAGAAAAAACCCATCCACCCAACCCCCCACCCCCCCCCCCCACCCCCCCCCCCCCGACACCAGTGAATCCTGCCCGGCCCCTTCTGCTCTTCTTGTCTAGCCAGTTACTAAAATTGGCCAAGGGAAGCAACCGGCTGCTCTCCCCCCGCCCAGACCCCCCGGTCCCACCTCGCCACCAACGGGGTGCAGTGGGGATGCCGGCCCCCGCTGCGGTGGGGCTGCAAGCAAAGGGGTGCTGATGGCCGCGGGGTGGTCCGGGACCCCCGCTGGGCTCGTAGTCGCCATTCCCGCATCCCGCCGGGAGCCCCTTTGCCGGCCTGGGCAGCCCCCCAGCCCCAGCGCCGGGGGAGCGTGGCTGTGCCTTCGGCATGGGCACGGATCCATCTGGCGCCTTCCAAATGTTACTGGCCTCGCAGGATCCCGGCCCCGCTTGGCGTTAACCCGCACCTCACCGCGGCCCCGCAGCGCCCGCCGGCAGCGGGACCCCAGCACCGCCTCCCGGGGGTCCCCACAGGGTGCCTGGGGGCTGCGGGGCCGACCCGGGTGCCTCGGGGCTCCTAGCGGGTGGCGCTGGCAGCGGACGGAGCCCCATCCGCGGTGTTCCATGACCCGGCATGGGCAGGGACACACCGGGGCTGTGACTCATGCTGTGGCTATAACAGGGAGCGCGGAGAGGGGGGCCAGGCCATCTGCGCAGCCTCAGGCCTGCGGCGCGTTGGGGGGGGGGCCTGGGGCGTGCTGGGACCGAGCCACCCTGTGGCAACAGCGGGAAGATGTGGGTGCGGGAGCACCCGGTACCCCGAAGAGCGCCTGGTACCCAAAAGGGGGGTGCTGGGTGTCCCCCCCACCCCTGGCAGGCACAGGGCAGGGGAGGGGGCCAGGCCGGCTGCTCGCCGGGGCGGGGGAACAAAGCTGGCACCGAGGGAAGCAGCTAAATTTAGCCCTGAACCGCGGCTCCGGGCTCCAGCCGGACGAGGTGCCACCATCTCTGCAGTCCATCTGTCATCCATTCCCCTCCCACAGGCACCCCCCGGGCCCCACAGCCACCCCCAGCCACGGAGCGGGGTCACACCCCTGTGGGGTGAAGGGCAATGGGGTGGAGAGGGGCTGTGTGCACGCTGGGTGGTGATGCTGGAGGGCATGGAGGGAAGCGCGGTCCCATTTACCCTGGTAGCTGCAGCCAGGCAGGTCTGCGAGGAGGAGAAGAGGGTCCTGGCACAGGGAGATGGCTTCTTGCAGAGGGAGGTGATTGCAGGGGAGAATTATCACTGCAGGGGAGATACTTGTGGCAGGGGACATGGATCTTGCAGGGGAGAGGCTTGTGGCAGGGGCCATGGGCACTGCAGGGCAGATGGCTTCCTGCAGGGGAGATAGTCCTTGCCCCAGGGATGATTCGTGCAGGGGAGATGGTTCCACTGCATCCGTGCCCACCTCGAGGGCACTGTGACACATTAGAGGGCTGAGGGTTGGACCCATCCAGGGTCCCACCAGCTCCAGGACCACCAGGTCTGGAGGATATCACCAGCATCCTGGTGACAGCAGCATTGTCCCCAGCAGCACGGGGGCATCAGCATTCCCAGGGATTTTGGAGCTGGTTTGGCACTGAGGTGACATCCCCCCCTTGTGGGATGCCAACACCCACAGGTACCCCCGGCTTCATAGCAGAGCAGTCTCAGGGCCCCCTCCTCAGTGCCAGGGCGGGTGCCTGAGCCTGACCCTGGGACATGGCACCCAGTGGTGCTGTGGGAGGGTGGATCCCAGCCCCAGCTCTCCTCTGGGACCATGTTTCCAGATGTGTTCCCCCTCACACCAGCCAAGCCCTTCCCAGCATCTCCATCTCCTCCCACAGCAGTGCTGCATCCCGGCACCGCACTGAGGGGGGATGCGTTCCCACATCAGCTCCTTGCTGGGGATGAGGAACCCCAAAAAGCCTCTGCTCCAGTGACTGGTGGCCCCATGAAGGGAGCTGGTGGCCAAGCAGCAAGGCTGGACCCATTACCTAAGATGAAACCCAGGCACCATCTGCTCTGTCTCCTAATGACAAGCACAGCACAGGAGGCAGTGGGGGGACATGGTGACACTTGGGGTGACAACCAATTGAGGTGTCTGTGCCCACCCCTCTGTGCAAGGCAGTGGGTCCCCAAGGCAGGTGGGTGCCCTAGGTGGGATCCCAAGTCACCCTGTTGCTGATGGGAGCCAGAGAAGGGCAGGGGATGCCCAGTGCATGGGGAGGAAGAGGAGGGAGCAGGACACGCATGCACTGATGCTGAGGGCAGGGTGGTGGGGATGAAGGCAGGAGGGGTCCTCCTGCTGCCCGACCCCCCCGCATTGGCTCGGGGGGGTGGGGGCTGGCTGGGGAACACGGAAACCCTTGGAAACCTTGGGAAGCGCCTGCCAGGAAGCTGTCACTGGAGGGGATTTTCCATTGGTGTCAGCAGGACGGGGCCGGGAGGACTCGTGGGGGTGCGGGTGAGCGGGCGAGGGCACCGCGGGGACAGCGGCGGGCGGTGGGGACAAGGAACCTGCCCCACGGTGCACCCCTTGATGTGCGTGTGCAAGGGGGGGAACCTCCACCATGCCCCCGCTGTGTGCAAGGGAGAGGCACTGCCCAGCAGCAAGGGTACACAGAAGGCTGGGACACCCCCTGATGTGTGTGTGCGCGCGGGGGGGCACCTCCGCACCACCCCAGATGTGCTGTGCGCACACAAGCGACCAGAACAGGGGTGATGGGGGTGTCCAGAGCGGCCCCCCCCACCTACATGGGGGTGTTTAGGGCCACCCCAACCCCTCCCGGCTGCGCTGGGTGATGGGGGGCCCCCATCCCCGGTGCTGCGGGCGGGGCGGGGGGCAGCAGGCCAGCGTGTCCCCATCTGTGCGCCGTGTCCCCGCCGCCGGCCTGTCTCCCAGTGGCATCTCCGGCTCCACCCCGACGTCTGGGTGGCCTCGGAGCCGGGCACCAAACCGCGTCCGTGTCTTGCAGGGCTGTCCCTGCGCCGCCGCGCCGGTGCCAAGCGAGCCCGTCCATGTCCCCCCTCCTCTGTCACCAGCACCCTGCGGGTGGGTGCGGGCAGCCTCGGGGGATGTAGAGGGAGCGTTTGGTGCCCCAAACCGTCACGATGCCACCCAAGCAGGAGCCCTGTGCTGGATGAAGGAGGGGGTTTGACCACGCTGCTCACCGCCATCAAGCCTGAAACCGTTCAACTAATTAAAGCTTTGCAGCAGCAGGATTTAGCCCGGGCAGGGGAGGGGGTGAGCCCAGGTAGTCGATTAGTTCACCAGGCGAGGATATTGGATTTCTGCGAGGCGAGTCAGCACTCTTTGGGGGCTGTTATCTTTGCAGGGCTGCAGGGTCAGGAGCTGGGAAGTGGAGGTGACTGCAATCTCACCAGCTTCCCCCCTCCTTATTCACCCCCCCAAAGCCCCGTTGCAGCGCCCATCTATCTCTCTCCTCCATCCCTCCTCGCTTGTGTGGTCTCGGATGGTGTTTTGTAACCATGGAGGAGAGGGAGAAAAAAAGGGAAAAAAGGGAAAAAAAGAGAAGGGAAAAGGCCCTTCCCCTGGTGAACAAGCCAGGAATGGCGAGGGCCGGAGAGCCTAATGCGAAACATGTGGCGCCTGCCTGGGGCTGAGCAGGGAGGTGAAAGTGAGCGCCGTGGCATGGCCAGCATCCTGCCCCCCCCTGCAGCCCCTATCCTGCACCCCATGGCTTGGGGCTGGGTGCTGGGGAGCGTGGGGATGGTGGGTGCTGCCCATACCCATGGTGGGGTGCAGGTGGTCCCCAGTGGTGGTGGTTTATGGGGAGGGAGGAGTGTCCCCTGCCTTGGCACCACACGTGGTGGGGATGGCAGCAGGGATGGGGCGGGAGCTATTGTGGGGTAAGAGGTGGCTGGATGGGGAGGGCAGGGGGGACTTGGCCACTGCCTCCAACACCCATTGTGCACGCTGATGGGTGCCCACTGGAAACACCATGGGCATCCCTTAGGGTTTGCCAGTGCATCCACATGGGAGGACACCAGCGCAGGGATGCCCCCCACAACGCCCCAGTCCTCCCCATGGAGCTCTGCGCAGCGTGTGCGGCAGGGACCAGCTCCCAGCTCCCAACGGCTGTGCTGGAAAAGCTCCCGTTTGCTTCCTTCCTGCCTTGCCTCCCCTCCAACAGCTCCCCGGGCACACTGAGCAGCTCCATCAGAGACCAGACCGGTCTTTCGAGCACATATTTTCCTGCTCCACATTGCCCTCGGTGTAACTCTACCCTGCCGGAGAGGTGCCCGCATCTCCTCGGTGCCAGCGCTGCACCCAAGGGCTGGCGGGGAGGCGGGAAGGGGGGGATGCGGATGGACTGACAGGTTTGAATTCTCTTTCCCTGCCTTGTTGATAAGTTGTCACGCTAATCCAGACACCGGGAAGAGCCTGGATCACGCCGAGCGGCTGCGTGTGTGTGTCTGCGGGTGTGTGCTGGGGGAGGGAGCCAACAGGCAGGCATTCACATGGCTCTGGGAGGGGGGAACAGGCGGCTGTGCTGGCATGGGAGGAGCTGCGATGGGCTGGGGGGGGCTCCGCTGTGCACCCCAGGTTTGTATGTGTGTGCCTGGGTGCCCAGAGAAGGCAGAGGTGCATGCACATGTATGCATGCATATGTATGGGGAAAGCCCTGCCTTGCATGGGCAGGGAGGAAAGGGGTGTCCTGCCGCAAAACGCCACCCTGTGAGTGGGCATCTGATGGTGGTCCCCAAACCGTGGGGTGGAGGGGACAGGATGGTCTTCAGGTCCTTCGCCAGCCTTGTTCTGTGTGGATCCCCTTGGAGAGCCTTGTGGGCACCCACAGCAGCGCGGGGCAGCGGGTGCCGGGCTGACCCCCGGGGCTCTCTGTGCTTTGCTCAGCAGATGGGAGCTCGGTCGCACTGGAGAACGGTGCCAGCCGGGCAGCAGAGTGGTTCCCGTGCACCCAGGGCTCGGGTCCCTGCCAGCCTGGCAGCGACGGCGACAGCAGGAGCTTCAGAGTGAATCTGCACTGCAAGCACCCGCGCACCAGGTACCCCACAGGGATCCTGCCCCCGGGATCAGGGGCTATACTGGGGATGGAGGGGATTGGCACCAAACCCTGCTGCCCATCCCTGCCTTGATGCGAGTGGGGGGCTGCAGAGCATCCCTAGCAAGGGGGGGGGGGGGGGGGGGGTGCGAACGCAAAGCCCTTGGCGTGCAGGATGGGGCAGGCCTCTGTAGTGTGTTGGGTCCTGTATTGGGTGCCAGGCATTGCCACCCACCCATAGGACCTCACTTGTCCCCCCCCATTGCCAGTAAGGGGAAACTGAGGCAGGGTGTTCCCGGGGGCTGCAGGCGCTGGGTTCGGTCCCCTCGGGGTTCCGGGGGTGTCCATGGGTGGGAGGGAAGGAGGGAACGGGGGAGGAGGAACGTGTTGAGCCACCTCCATAGGCAAAGACCCGACCCCCCCCATCTCCCCATGTCCCTTGGCCGGGCGGGAGCGCGGCTCACCGGGGACATCTAGCGGCTGCGCGGCCGTAGGGCCCCCGCCTGTCCCCCCCTCCGGGCCCCCGGAGGGGTTCGTTGTGGTGGTGGTGGGGTGGGAAAGGGGATAAGGGGCGGGGTAAACCCGTCCCCTCCGTGCCCCACATCGGAGGCAACATTTCGCTTCCCCCCCCCCCCGCCTCAACTCCCGTTTCCCCCGGCCCCGCCCCGACGCCACGGTGATGGGCGGGCACTGCCCCCTGGGAATGCGGGAGGATCGGCCGTCTGCTATGTCCCTTTAGGAATGGGGGGCTGAGAAGAAGCCGTGGGCGCCCAGAGGTGTTGTGTGTGTGTCCCCACCCCGAATACCCGCGGCTAACCCTCGGCACCCCTTCCTTTGCAGAGAGCTCAAGTGCAATAGGAGGAGCAGCAGCAAAGCCGAGGGTAAGTCCCAGCTCTGGACCCACAGTGATGCCCTCGGACCTCACAGCCCTGCCCCATAGGGCAGAATAGGGCAGCCCAGACCCCCACAGGCAGTCCCCCACCTTGGAGGTGGCTGGAGCTGGGGCTGGCAGGGGTGGTCCTGCTGCTGGGGAGGGTCCAGACTCCATTTCCCAGTGCTGGAAGGACCCTGACAGGAGGTTGCAGTGAGGTGGGGTCAGGCTCTGCTCCCAGAGAACAAGGGATGGGACAAGAGGAACCGGCCTCAAGCTGCCCCAGGGCAGGTTCAGATGGAGCTGAGGAACAATTCCTGCCCCAGAGGGTGCTCAGGCACTGGAACAGGCTGCCCAGGGCAGGGCTGCAGGCACTGGCCCTGCAAGTGTTCACACACCGTGGAGATGAGGCCTCAGTGCCATGGGGCAGTGGTGGGGACTGGTTGGACTGGATGATCTTAAAGGTCTTTTCCTCCCTATGATGAGCCGGGGGTGAATGAGGGTGGCAGGGACGAGCCCTCACTGTTCCCCCTCTCTCTGCCCCACAACAGGTCCCAGTGCCACCATCCCTGACCCCCATGTCAGCAACTGCTCGGCCAAGCGTCCCGCGGGGGAGGAGGAGGTCAGGATGCGTGTGAAGCCCCCGGGCCCAGTGGTAACGACCAGCGTTGTCCGTGGCTCCCCAGACTACGTCCGAGAGCCCAAGTTCTACCCGCCCGGGCACCCTGCACAGCGGCCCCCGGCGTGCCCAGCGGAAAAAGCCCTATCCTGCAGCGTGCTGAGCTTCCCCGAGGGATCGTGCCGGGAGCACCAGGCAGGCTCGCTGCTGCACGGCGACCCGGCCGACCGCTGCCAGGGCGTGCACGGAGGCACCAAGGCGGCAGAGGACTTGCTGGGCTGCGCCGGCGAGCCCCGGATCCTGGGAGGGAGCACGGAGGAAGCAGCCGCCCGGGACCAGGTGCCTAAAACTTTCCCCAACGTGACCCTGGCCTCGGGCCGCTGCAACGTCGACAGCATCCTCGCCTTGCTGCGGAGCAAGTGCGGCAACGGGCACATCAACCTCCACCCCGTGGTGCAGCTCATCGACATCATGAAGGACCTCAACCGCCTCTCCGAGGACCTCAAGAGCAGCGGGGTGCACCTCGCCTGCGGCAGCATCCGCAGCGGTGGTGGCAGCGGTGGTGGTGGCCATGAGGACAACCGCTTGCTGCCCGCCGACCGCGACCTCCAGTACAGCTTCTTCTCCTCGCCCTCCCTGGCCAACAGCATCCGCAGCCCCGAGGAGCGGGGGGTGCTCTGCAAAACGGAGCCGCCGCGGCATCCCCGGCCCCCAGCCCGCGATGGAGACTCTGATGGTGGTGGGGGAAGCAGCTCGCAGCCCCCTGGTCACAGCGGAGCATCCAAAGCATCCACAGAGGAAGCCGGCTGCTCTCAGCCTGATGCTGGTGATTACTCAGACCTGGCCGAGGCAGACATCCTCAATGAACTGGCTTCCCTGGCGTGCCCAGGGACGCAGCTGCTGGAGGCACAAGCGATGGAGCCGCAGCCCCAGTTGCTGCCAGCCCAAGAGCTGGATTCCCAATCCCGGCTGCTGGATTCCCAGTCCCTGGAGTCGCAGCCGCAGCTGCTCGATTCGCAGAGCCTGGAGCCGCTGCCGGAGTCACTGGAGCTGCAGAACCTGGAGCCGCTGGGGTTGCAGTCGCTGGAGCCGCTCTCCGAGTCCCTGGAGCTGCAGTCGCTGGAGCCTTTATCTGAGTCCCTGGAGCTGCAGTCGCTGGAGCCGCTGGCAGAGCCGCTGGGGCTGCAGACGCTGGAGCCGCTGCCTGGGGCGCTGGAGCCGCCGCTGCTGGATGCTCGCGCGCCGCTGCTGCCCGCGGAGCCCGCGCTGATGGAGACACAGCCGCTGGGCTCCATGTCGGAGCTGCTGGAGGCACAGCCGGGCGCTGGGGACCCGCTGCGGCTGCAGCCCCGGCTCGTGGGTTGCCCCTTGGGCAGCGTGGTGAAGCGGGGTCCCTGCGGGGGCCGGGGGGCTGGGCGCTGCGGTGAGGACCACCGCAAGTATGCCCTGCGCCGGACAGACAAGCCAAAGATGTTGTGCCGCCGGAGGAGGGCAGGGCGAGGGCGCCGCGTGGACGTCACCCCCGAGAGCCGTGGCTTGTCCCCGCTCACCCTGCCCACCGAGGTGCCCCCCAGTGCCGAGGAGCCCAGCGCCCCATTGCTGGCCCCGCCACCGCCCCCTGCCACTCTGGACCCTGATGAGTTGCCCAAAGCCCCTGGAATGGGGAAGAAAAGCAAATGCCGGGGGGTGAGGAAGATGGTGGTGAAGATGGCCAAGATCCCTGTGTCCTTGGGGAGGAGGAACAAGACGACCTACAAGGTGTCATCACTCAGCAGCAACTTAAACCTGGAGGGCAAGGAGCTGGCGGCCAGCAGCTCCATGGAGCCCACGCCGCTGCTCAAGATGAAGAACAACGGGCGCAACGTGGTGGTGGTCTTCCCGCCGGGCGAGATGCCCATCATCTTGAAGCGCAAGCGGGGCAGGCCTCCGAAGAACCTGCTGCTGGGCCAAGCCAAACCCAAGGAGCCCACCCCGGAGGTGAAGAAGAGGAGGAGGAGGAAGCAGAAGCTCGCCTCCCCCCAGCCCTCCTACATCGCCGACACCAACGACAGCAAAGCCGACTACTCGGACGTGCTGGCCAAGCTGGCGTTCCTCAACCGGCAGAGCCAGTGCTCGGGGCGCTGCTCGCCGCCGCGCTGCTGGACCCCGAGCGAGCCCGAGTCCATCCACCAGGCCCCCGACACCCAGAGCATCTCCCACTTCTTGCACCGCGTGCAGGGCTTCCGCCGGCGCGGCGGCAAAGCGGGGGGCTTCGGCGGGCGCGGGGGGGGCCACGCTGCCCGTGCCGCCCGCTGCTCCTTCAGTGATTTCTTTGAGGGCATCGGGAAGAAGAAGAAAGCCCCCAGCACCCTCCATGCTGATGCCGTGCACCCGCGCAAGCGGGGCCGCCCGGAGCCCGACCCCGTGGGCAAACCCAAGCGGAAGCGACGGGCTCGCAAGAACGGGGCTTTGTTCCCCGAGCCCAACCCTGGGCAGAGCTTCGGTGACGGCCCCACGGAGTGGGGAGCCGGGGGGGACAAGGGCAGCCCATGGGCACCCCACCATGGGCACCCCAGCAGCCAGCCCGGCCGCAACGGTGGCTACCATGGGGCTGAGGCGAGACCGTTCCACGGTGCCGGGCTGGAGTCAGGCTCCTCTGGCCGGGCTGGCTTCTATGGTGGGAGCGCGGTGTCCTCGCAGGCGGAGGCTGGTCCGGAGCGGCACAGCCTCTTCACCGGGTACTTCCGCTCTCTGCTGGACTCGGATGACTCCTCCGACCTCCTGGACTTTGCCCTCTCGGCTTCGCGCTCCGAGTCCCGCAAGTCAGCAGCTGCCTACACGTCCCCACCGGCTGCTCTGCCGGGGCAGCGGGGCCTGGCCGCGTACCCGGCGCGTGGTGGCAAAGTGGCCGCGGCCGCGTCCGGTGCCGAGGCTGCCTTCCATGCTGCCATGCAGGGCCGGCCAGCATTCCCACCCGGCCGTGCCGCTGCCAGCGCCGGCTATGGCGTAGCCCAGGGGTCATCGGAATGCCGGGGGGCCGAGGCATTTCCAAAGCTGGCGCCACCCTCGGCTGTATCCCGGTCACCTACTGCGCACCCAGCGGCCAGCGGCGCTCCAGGTTATTCCCCATACAGCAGCTATGGCGCTGGGCAGAGCGTGGCGCCGGCCAGCGTGTTCCCACCGGGAAAGCAGTACCCATCAGCGCAGGACTGCCCCAACAGCAAGGACTGCAGCTTCGCCTACGGCAGCGGCAGCAGCCTCCCGTCCTCGCCCAGCAGCGCCCATAGCGCCGGTTACGCGCCGCAGACAGCGGGTCCCAGCCTGCCGCTGGGCAAAGCCGCCTTCTTCAACAGCGCGGAGCAAGGGGGACAGTTCTCGAGCGCGGCGCACACCCCGCTGCGCTGCGACAGCCGCGCCAGCACCGTGTCCCCCGGTGGCTACATGGTGCCCAAGGGTTCCGCTTCCTTCCAGCCTTCCCCTGAGAACTGCCGGCAGTTCCCCAGCGCCGCGCCGTGGGCTTTCCGGCAGGGCTATGGTGGGTTGGATTGGAGCTCGGAGGCCTTCAGCCAGCTCTACAACCCGGGCTTTGAGTGTCATCTCAACGAGCCCAACGTCATCCTGGACATCTCCAACTACACCCCGCAGAAAGCCAAGCAGCAAACGGTCTCGGAGACCTTCTCCGAGTCCTCCTCCGACAGCACCCAGTTCAACCAGCCGGCCGGCTACCGGCGCGCCAACAGCGAGGCATCCTCCAGCGAGGGCCAGTCCAGCCTCTCCAGCCTGGAGAAGCTGATGATGGACTGGAATGAGGCATCCTCTGCCCCAGGCTACAACTGGAACCAGAGCGTCCTCTTCCAGAGCAACTCCAAGCCCGGGCGGGGCCGGCGGAAGAAGGTGGACATGTTCGACACTTCCCACCTCAACTTCTCCTCCTCCTCCTCCTCCTCCTCCGTGTACCCCTCCAAGAGGAGCACGGGACCCCGGCAGCCGCGGGGCTCCCGGGGGGCTTGTGCCTCCAAGAAGGAGAGGGGGACGGGCAAAGCCAAGTTCCACACCAAGTCGCAAGCAGTGAACCCCCTGTTCCAGGAGAGCACGGACCTGGGCTTGGACTACTACAGCGGGGACAGCAGCATGTCCCCCCTGCCCTCGCAGTCCCGGGGCTTCGGGGTGGGCGAGCGGGACCCCTGCGACTACGCCGGCCCCTATTCCATGAACCCCTCCACCCCCTCGGATGGGACCTTCGTGCAGGGGTTCCAGAGCGACTCCCCCGGGCTGGGGCAGCCGGATTTGGAGAGCAAGCACTTCCCTGCCCTCCCGCCCCAGCTGGCGGCCCCAGGCCAGCAGACGGTGTTCGAGGCCGGCTTGCAGAAAGCCTTCTCGCCCAACTGCTCGCCAACGCTGGCCTTCAAGGAGGACCTGCGGGCGGGCTCCCTGCGCAAGCTGCCCGCCTGCGACTCGCTCAAGCACAGCATGCAGGGGGGGACCCTGCCACAGGCCCCACACTTGGCTTGCCGCGATCTCCCCATGCCTCAAGCGCACTACGAGTCCCCCAGTTGCAAAAACCCCCCGTACTGGTATTCGCCCAACGCCAGCACCCGCAGCCCCTCGTACGATGGCAAAGCGGGGGCCGGGATGCTGGTAGACTTCATGGGCAGGACGGACCCCCCGTGCCTGAACCCCCACTTGAGCAGCCCCAGCAGCACCCACCCCTCCAAGGGCGAGAAGGAGCCCTTGGAGATGTCGCGGGCTCATCACCGGGGTCCCTACGCTTGTCCCTTGATCAATGACTTGAACATCTCCCCCGTACCGAGAGACTCAATGCTGCAGCTGCAGGAAAACTACAGGTACCCCAGTTTTGCACCCCAAGGGCACCCCATCATGGCCCCCACCCAGAAGAGCGGGTTTTTGGGACCCATGGTAGAGCAGCAGCACCCCGAGGACACTTTTACGGTCACCTCATTGTAGTGTCTGCAGACGTGCCAACCGGACGACGAGGTTTTGTTACAGGGTAGGTGGGGGAGAGCCTGGAGGTGGTGATGGGGAGGTGTTGCTGGGGGACACAGGGTCTCCTCATCGTGTGTCCCCCCCCTCCTCTCTCTGTGTTGTGTTTCTTTTGCAGAGGTAATTTAGCCAGCACTTTTTTCTGGAACACTTTTCAAGTTCTGTATTTAACTGGGATTGGAACCGTTTGTTTGTTTTCTATAAAAAAACACCCTAAAAAACACAAAAAAAAAATCAAAAAAAAAAAAAGAGGAAAAAGAAAAAAAAAGGAAAAATATTTAAAAAGATCAAAAATAAGTGAAATGAAAGGATAA